>NW_017537428.1:0-21790 GCF_001853355.1 Bactrocera latifrons
AACGTTTCAAATAAAGAACCGATGAGATTTTGCAAATTTTATGCGTTTTTTTTTTTAAAAAAGTTATCAAGCTCTTAAAAAATCACCCGATACTTAGCGACTTATAAAGTTTAATCTTTGTTCGTCGAGAGAGCAATTTATTTTTCAATTGCTTACTCAGTCCGAAGTAGCACCTATTGGCAAGAGTTACTCTGCGTTTGATTTCGAGGCTGACATTGTAATTGGTGTTTATAGGTTCCAAGATAGACGAAATTATATACGACTTCGAAGTCATGACTGTCAACAGTGACGTGGGTGAATAGTTGCGAGAGCGACGACTGTTTGCTCGATGACAGTAAATATTTCATTTTGCTATCGTCCACTACCAAATTCACTTGCTTTGCTTCTTTATCCAATCTGGGGAAATCAAAACTGACGGTGCGGTTGTCGATGCCAATGATATTAATATCTCAGCAACTGTACACTCTAATAGATAAATTGTACCTGCTCGATTAAACTCTGCAGCTCGAATTATTTTCTCCAGCAACATATTGAAGAAGTCGCACGATCGCCTTTTGTGACACCTCGTTTGGAAACGAACGGCTCAGATTCAGACATCGCGGCATAAATACATATCTTTTCGTGCTGTTAAAGACAGCTTTGAACTCGACGAAGAGGTGGTATGTGTCGACTCCCTTTTCACATGTCTTTTCAAAGATTTGGCGATAATGAATATCTGGTCTTTAATCTTTAGATGCAACCTTATACGCAATTTTGATAAGGCTTATCCCAAGATAGTTTGCGCAGATTGTGGGGTCACCCATTTGTGGATTGGTCAGAGCACACTTAAATTCCAATAGTTGGGCATGCTTTCGTCCGACCATTTTTGACAAAGAAGTTGTTGCATGTCCCTTGTCAGTTCTTTGCCCCCGTGTTTGAATAGCTTTTCCGGCAATCCATCGACCATCGCCACTGTGTGTCCGGCAATGGAACGTCTGTTCCATCAACATCGATTGGAGAATCGGAGCATACTCAAGTCTAAGACACTGGAGACGTCGATCATAAAATGATCGATCGGGTTAATGGCGTTTCGATACTGAGACAGGCTGGTAACTGGATAAATTTTCTTATGCGAGGCATTCACGTACTTGTATTTATAAATGGATGTGTGATCGTCTTGTTTGTTTACATTCGGATAAATAAGGGACTATTTAAAAAACATGCGAAAATATTTTCTTGAAATTAAATTATATCAGTAAATTGATAAGATATTAAAATAACTAAACAGAAATCTGCAAATAAAAAAAAAAAAACAAAAAAAAAACAGAAAAATAAAATGCAAGTTTCTTTTTTATTGTTACTCTTTCCTTATTCGATATTGATCACGCAATTTACCCGGGGCTTTTAAATAGTAACGAATATGTTAGAAAATGTTGATTTTCTCCTCGGTTTTTTCAGCATTGTTAGCCCTCCAACCGAGCCTCATACAAAATTCAATTTGTACCTCTTCTCATTCTTTGATGTTCTCTTCTTTTCTGATATAGCTAAGTACATACTTGAAACAACTCAAATTAATAATTTTTTTCCAAATTTAAAAGTGAAATATTTCCGGTCCTTGTCACTAGATGGTAGATGACTGTTGATAGTGTTTCAACCCCCATTAGAGGCGCCGTAACAAAAGGTAGTACTGTTATTACTTCAAGGCAGATGACGCTAAAGTAACCATAGGCAGATAATAGTAGGCGTTTTTGATTTAGTAACGTAAAACCAAACGCGATAGTCGCAATTTTATTGTGCAGTTTTGTTATAGTTTCTTTTATTTTGATGAATTATTAAATTAATTTTTCGTTTTGAATTTCGTGGACAACCTTCTTAAATACAATATTTTTCTTAAGCCTAGATACAAATATTAATCTTACAATCTTAAAATCTTACATTAAGAAGTACATATATCTACAATCAACTTTAGATAGACCATATGTTACAAGTGGAAAGGTTCATCTTACAATCTATGAATTACATCTTGGCAAAGTACAATATTTCATATTTCGTTCTAAGCTACCACATATGACGGACCATATGGGTCGTAAGTATCATGTTACATATTTCTGACAAATAAAAGATATGTTCATGTAATATGAACAGGTGGTATTAACTCCCCCGCCTCTAAATTGAAGCGTCCCGATTCAAAGAGATATAGTACGTGAGGCTATAGACTATTTAATAATTTGAGCAGTAACATTTTGCAATCTTAATTTATTTTACAAATTATTTACGTTTGAGTCTTAAATATATATTGAATACATTTTAAATTATTTCCGACTTCTAATTATTTTTTTATGGAAGTCTTTTTATATGTGACACCATTATTACCTGAATACATTTCTGCAATTTTTTCTTTTACATTATTGAAATTATTTATTTTTAAAATATTAGTACCTCCTTTTTTTGTTGTATATTTTTTTATTTTTTCTCCCAAGTATTTTAAATTTTGTATTTGTATATTTCTATTTGGCTTTTCACCATTCTTTATTTGTTTTATTTTGCCTTTAAAATCTTCGGCTGGCTTTGCAAAATTTGTTTGTTCCACAATTTTAAAGTATCTTTACCGGTATTTTCTTCGGCTAGTGTCTTAGGACTTTTTGTCCCAGGTAATATAAATTTTGTATTTATATATTTTTATATTTTGATTTTTGATATTAATATTTATTATTTATACTTGTTTTATATTTTTTACCATTATTTTTTTTGTATTGCTGGCAAAAAAGGAAAGCCGCTTGGCATCATTTATAATAACGCTAACACGACGAACACATGCATTCGATTATATTGAATTAGTAACAACACAAGCGTGCCAGGGGAGTCAGAGAGGGAAGAAGGAAAAGGAAGAGACCTGGGAAGCAGTAAGCCGGGTTCTACAGAGGGTGCGCGTGTCAGAGGCCAAAGGTTGTGTGAGTGCTTCGCCTGGCGCTGGCTGGATGGCTGACTGGCAGTGGATTACGTGATCGGAAACTTATTATTTTCTTAACACACATACAACCCTGCATATTCCTGTATATATATTGTATGTGTATTTGTCTGTTGTGTTGTATTTCCTGAGCTGAAATTAAATAAATTCAAAAGTAGAAAGTAACGGAATAAACAAATGCATGCATAGTAGACGTACAGAAATTATAGGGATTGACAGAAGAAAAACAGAGATGAAAAGAACAGAGTTCAAAATAAAAGGTGACTAAACGAATGGAGCGGCAAGTCCAAGTGTGAAATAAAGGGAAATGGAAGGGAGTGAAGAGATACACAACAATAAAGTAACAAGCAGTTTAAAAGTAGCGCCGAACAAGTGGGCACCGAACGGTATCATCCTGTAGCAGTATCTGCACAATCGGATAACCTAATGGTGAGCGGAGTTGTGTACAAAGGCTGTTTGGTCCAAAGAAATACGTGTAAGCATGAAATGAAAATAAATGCAAACAAATGAAAAATAGACCAACAGTGCGTGACTGAGCTGCGTAAACGTACGAGGGCTACTCGAGATGTCCCTGAAATTACGTAATTGGTGACGGAAAGTGCTAAGGCGTGGGGTTGATGGAAGACAAACCAAAAGCTCCTAATTATAGGAAAAACTGAGCTTATTTATATTGTAGGGTTCAGAACTGCCTAATTTAAGTAAAAGTATTCGAGGCTTCTGGAGTATCCAAGATTATAATTTACTAGATACTTGACTTCTCCATGGAATCAAGACTATAGCTTACACGATCTTTTCTGTATACAGTATTTATTTACTTTTTTTTTGCGATGTAATTCGGTAAAAACTTTTTTGAGAAACAATTCAAACGTACACGTACATCCTAAAGTATTTAAATGCTTAATAAATAACAAAACCAAAAATCGTCTACAAATACGATATGCTAATTTAAGTTTTATAAGAAACTCATAAAATTACAGTAAAAGAGGAAATAAAAAAAACGCACGAGGTAAATATGCAGAATTGGTATGCTTTCAGTGATTGGAAATCTGTATTTATGTAATAATATTCCATTGCATGCTTGTTGCCCGCTTGTTTTTTTGATTATATACTCCTATAGTCAAAATATTCATTATCTAGAGATAACATTGCACATCGCCTGCAACCCATCTTAAGCTTTGTCATTGAAGAATATATATATATATATAATTTACTTACCCAAAATGTATGTATAGTTCTCCGGTACCCCTCTTCTTACGATAAAATAAACAAATATTTCAAATGTTGTGCTTCATACTTAAATTTTTTACCCTGAACATGGTATATTAAGTTTGTCACGAAGTTTGTAAAACCCAGAAGGAAGCATCGGAGACCTTTAAAGTATATATATGTAAATGAGTCTGTCTGTCCGTCCGTCTTTCTGTATATATACGAACTAGTCCCTCAGTTTTTAAGATATAGTTTTGAAATTTTGCAAACGTCAGTTTCTCTTCAAGAAGCTGCTCATTTGTCGGAACTGCCGATATCGGACTACTATAGCATATAGCTGCCATACAAACTGAACACATTTGACAATTTATCTTCACGAAATTTGGTATAGATTATTTTCTAAAGCAACAATGTAGTTTCCTAAGAAATTGTTCACATCGGGTGAATGGTATATAAGGTTCGGTGCAGCCGAAGTTAACGTTTTTTCTTGTTTAAACAAAGATCAGAGTATTTAGGCTCTTACACATACTCCAACATATGCCATATATCATACTACATACTGTATAACTTCACTACAAGTATTTTCCTTCTTCGTCCTCAATACACAGCAACAAGAATTCAATCTGTGAAAAATAAACAAAGGCAATCTTTCGTACACAAGCGCATGCTTGCCACTTCTGATCCCCCGACTTGTCCAATTGAACGCAAAGTGGTGAAAGGTTTTTAACTTGAAAATTTTCACAACAACAAGAAAAAAGCAAGTGAAATAAATAAATCGAAGTAGGAGCTATAATATAAATCAGACTTATATGCGTAAATATTGTGTAACACGCATGCACAGATGATAAAAAGCGCCAGCAGCAGCAACAACAGTAAGTAAGCTGTGTTGTTTATGGGCTCAACCGAGTTGCTTTGGCAGGCTTGTTGACCTACGTGACCGCTGCTTTGCTGTATTTTTCACGCAAATTTTACACTTAAATTGCCGCTTCCAACAGCAATAACGATAACAGCGACAATGCCACCCAATCCTATGTCCACAACTCCCAACAGCATCGTTGCCCACTTTGACGACAATTCATGGCATTCCTTTGGCCCACTCAATGGGTTCACCAGCTATTTCTGTTGTTATTTGTTTTTTAATAAGTCATGCTCGCATGGGTTGTTTTATATTGTTGTGTGTATATGAGCATGCGTGTGGGTGGTGTAGAAAATGAAATACCCCAAAAAAAAGGGTTTCGGCCGGACAGTGCTTATACCTAATTTTAAGCAGTGCCAGTCAGCCTGATCTCTGCAAGGAAATACTGGTGGCTACTGAATGTAGCTAATGATATGTTTTTGGTATTATCATGCAAATCCATTCATATATGTATGTGTGTGTTATGTTCTTTTAGCGGAATTCTTGTGTCTTCTCACATGTCTCATGCGCTTGACTTTTTAGTCGCACGTTATTTAAATGTTGTTGGGCCACTCAGCCATAGTAGTTTGCTGGTGTGTGTGCGATTGTGTTTTGAGAGTCCATAAAAATATAGTAAAAATGTAATAGCTTAACAAAGGCGGCAAATGACCGCAGTTGAATCGGAAAATATGTGCGAAATGGAGGCGCACAAGAATATTATTACAGCGTAGAAAGAGATGGAAAAAAGTTGCGTAGAGAAAAGAGAGAGAGAGAAGTGGGAAATAACTTATCCGCAAATTGATTTGCATATTTCTTGCGAGCACTAGGTGCCACTTGTGGGTATTGAGGACATTTTTTGCCAGCGAATCATTTTTTAAGTGTAAATTATAGAAACAGCTGAATATTGAGGTTCTAGGAAGGCAGTTTGTTGTACTAAGTGGTACAGTTTTTGTTTTTGGTAGGAGATAAATTTTATCAATGGCAATGTTCTCTCTGAAATAGGTACAGTTTTATTGTCTACTTAAGTGTTAGTGCATGAGTTAAGAGACCATTTAAGTCTGAAGACAACAGCACTTATCCGCGAGTTATTCGTCTTGAAGCTCAACATAGATTCACCAAAGAGTTAGATATGTCCAACAGATTACCGCATTTAAGCCCGTATGTTATCGTAAATATGGAACCTACCTGTGCGAATTCATGCCCTTCTAGTTCTCTATTGACAGTATTGGCACGAATAAACCGGTTCCAAGCTCAACACTCATTTGTTCAAAGTAATCGGTTTACGATAAGGCACAAGGCATAGTGTCTCTAAAAATTAAGCGAAGACAATGTCAAACTTCTGGTTGCTTTCAATTACTTGAAAACTTTTTTAGCTCTGCGATTTCTAAAGAGTTCAGAGTCAGCACGATAAGGTGTAGAAGCTCCAAGTACTTGCGATTTGTTATAAATTATGACGTCAATCAGCTATAGTAGGCAACATTATTTCATGATCCGAACACAAGAGCTCGCAATAAGTTGTCCAAATATAACTTAGATTTAAATCCCAAGATAGTCAGGTCCACAAAAACTCGGAAGAAAGAGCTAAAACTCCACTATGACCCGACACCCAAACAAGGCTTATGTTGACGTAGCCTAAAAGAAAGATTAACAAAGAGTTCCTTACCGAAAATCGCAATGGTGACGAATAATCAATTTTATTATGCCGAAACCAGTGCTGTAACATTTGATTAAAAAAAATATATATATTATTTAATCCGTTATACCTACTTTCCTCACTTCTTCACTCGCCCAGCATCAGCTATTCGATTGCTTTTTTGCTTTCCCAGGCATAAATATGTAGACTGACAGCAGTGGCTTGGCCTCAAAGGCAAAAAGCAAAGTTTTCTCATAAAAAATAGCAATAAATTTAACAGCATGTAAAGAAGTAAAAAATACAAAATAAAAAATAAAAAAAATCAATGAAACTTTTGCTCACACATTTAATTTAAAAACTTTTCCATCATCGTCGTGTTGTCACCGTCGTGCTATATTTTCCTTGGCCTTTGAGGCCATCGACAGAGTATTATTACGCATTCGTATTCGTATTTTATGTGTGTGCAATGAGGGATGCAACATAAATGATGTAAATTGTAGTTCGACTGTATTCCTACATAAAATAAAGGTGTTTGTAAGATTGTATATATATAAACTTATTTATACCTCTCTCTTGTTTCTTTATAATTTCGTCAATGTTTCCAATTTGTTTGCACAATGTCAATTACGATACATTCGAAAGTTTGCGGATTTAAAAGTTGTTATATTTATTTAAATAAAAGGAAACAATTATTGAACTTAGAGAGGCAAGAATCTTTCAGATTTTGTTTTTTTATTTGGATACCGAGGAGACGCTCTTCGGATTGAGTTCTACTCACATCTGCTCACATATACTGAACTCCCTTTATGATGTAACAATTCTTTAAAAATCCGTGTTTTTTTTTTTAAGATGCTGTTTTAAATTTTGTCTAGTTCTTTAAATAGTTAGTTAATTAGAACTCGCTAATTCGTGTATATGTATGTATCGAAATATTATATTCAATGCCTAGCCTGTGTTACCAAGCTTTTCTTTTTTTTTTAGTTTATTTTCTATAAGCTAACCGAAGGGTACCACAACGTGGTATCCAACTACGCGTTAACGGCTTAAGGGAGGATGCTGCTTTAGAGGCTTAAAAAAAATCGATTTTTTTGAGGATTCATTTGGGAGGGGAAAAAATAATTGATCAAAGTGAAATTTCAAGGGTTCAGAGATATATATTTAAGCATTATTCATAATTTTTTTCGATTCGAAATCTTTGATATTCTGCTTTTGAGAAGCAATTGCCCCAGGTTTCTCGCATGTGCATTTGTCGGACGGCGAGCCGGATGCAGGTCTAAATATCTACCTGAAACAAAAAATTCAAAGAAATTCATATTTTTTAATAATTTAAAAAAATGGTGATGGTTTAAAATTCTTTCATAAATTGATAAATGGTGGTTTTTGACCAAAGCAATTTAAAATTATGTTCAAACTTAACTTTTTTTAGTTTTTAGTTTAAATAGAAGATAGTTTAATGCCAAAGACGACTTTGCCCTAATACCATACGGCGTTTAGTTCTTTTCTATCCTGCCCACAAATTAAGAAAAATCGTAGAAATGAAATATCGAGAAAACTCGCGTCAAAATTTTCACTTTCTGCCCAAGCGTCCATATATCTTCTAGACGCTCGTCCAGTATTTCCCTTCTAGCTCCGAAAATATTTCGAATTCCCATCTATAACTTTGGAGACGTATTCTTAGATTATTTTTAAAGAAGGCTGAGGTCTTCAACTTGTTAATAAGGTGAAATACCTGCCATGATCCATGCCTTAGAATCTATAAGAAGCTTGAATGCATCCTAAGAGTTTCTCTCATCGGTATCTCCGATGCTCTACGCGCTTTACCAACAGTAGTACTTAATGTCAATTGAATCATAACACCCATAGACATAGCCGGCAGGTGCATTACTACGAAATGTCCTCTAATGGTTCAGAGAAGCTGAAGGGGTCCGAACAAGGACAGTTCCAAATTCTCTCCTCCTTCAACTGCATTCAGAAAACACTTGACAGCGGAGATGACTGCGTTGTAAAGAATACTCCCTTCGTTTGTTTTCTCCCCACACAAGTACACGTGGATGATAGTTTGTGCTTGAAATTTTTCAAAGAAACAACTCTGTTGATTAAATTGACTACACTGAAATATTTTAATCTAAAATTAGTAACATAGTTGGTATAAGTCACCCATATCCTCTGACAGTCGCCATACTGCCCACTGCTCTTCTTCTTCATATCAACCATTCCCTAAGGCATCTCATTAATACCATTTTAACTTTTTACTGTTGAAAGTCTCACATGTGCTTGAATTGAATACTTTACAATCGCCAGCTACATCCCACCGCCTAAACCAACAACTACGCTGTCTAATACTGTATTTATGCAAAAGTTCAATCGCCGTTACCGAATAAGAGCTGACCAATTGCAAAAAAAGAAAACAAAAAACACACGAAATTGAGAAGCAGTGAATCGAGATGACACACATCCGAACGTGTCCCTTGATCTGGGCAATTTTCAATTCAAGACAGTGGAGTTAAGTATAATGAATGGAGCTTGTGATGAATTTTCACAAATCGAAAAAAGCTGCATCCATATTCCATACCCAACATATACTAAGAACACTTTGGGTTTCGGTTTGCTTATATTTCTCGTGAGAGCCAGCCACGCCATAGACAGGTCCTTCATAATGGCAGGTGAATAGTCATCAAAGCTTTTTGAAAAGTTACAAGAGATTTGATATCTAATTATAGCGTCTAATTATATATCTAAATTGAAGCGTCCATCTGCAATTTTTGATCCATCCATCGTGTCCATGCCCCAGCGTCTTTTACTGTAACTTCAAACTTTTTCTCCTAGTTAAATCGTGAGATTATGTGGTCTAATTTATTCACCGGCCTCATGAATATCGATATGTGTCCGAAGGTCCGAAGAAGCTTGCAACTTGCATTGAAAATAACATTTTGAATGCGAAGTGAAATAAAGATTGGACTCCCAACATGCTTAACCAAGCCTAAGAGCCAGCGCGACACATGAGTTGAGCGGCTTGAGCTCGTACTAGTATGAGGTGGGACTCGACGTAGGTTGTTCGCGGATCGTTGCTTCAATGCAATTTAGGTAATGTGTTGAAAGCACAAATAATAGCTCTTTTTGTACCAAAAATAAACGTGGCAGCTCACTGCTGTTGGCAGCTGTCTCCGAAGGTGAAGAAAAACAGCCAACAGACGAAGCATGAAATGTAGTGAGTGCGAAAGCAAACGGAGTTGCAAAAAAGCATCCAAATCCCATGGCATGCGACGCGCTATGAGTCACTTTGCTCGTACGCAAATAGATTTTAGTGACTCTGTCAATTCGTACTTTTAGAGTAGCACATAGACCCCGGGTAGGAGAAATATTACGAGAACGACCGGTGTCTATAGATTTCATGTAGCAACGTGCCAAGTGCAATGGGATTCGGATAATTGATTGCCTGCACTTTGGGGGGTGACTATGTATATATTTATGAGGGGTATGATGGGATGGTGCAATGGAGTAAGGGTGCTCAGGCGGTCAGTCAATGATTTACCATGACATGATGATCGTTTGCTAGTGGCCCTAGTGGGTTCTTTTAGTTAAGCTAAAATATTCGTCATCATCAAAATCGAGCAGGTTCGAATCGGCAGCGCGTTCATTTAAATCCTTTTTTTAGTTTTAAGAGTTTCTCGGCTTTCTTAATAACCTTTACCTTAATTAAGGGATGCTCAGAAAATATCCGTGGCGGTTATATAGATCCGACAATCCTGACAACGAAAAGTGATAGTCAGCATCTGATATCTCATCAATACCAAGCAAGGCATCTTATGGGTTCTCTCAATTGCTGGAAAATTTAATTTCGGTCGAAGAGAGTTTCAGACGCGAGCGAATTCTTTTGTGACCTTCATACAATTGTTTTGCTTCAATTTCAAGTTTTAATCGGTGTAGTTCTTAACTAAGTAGAAACCTCAAAAGTATTGAATTTCATTCGTTTTCTTTAAGAGCTGAAAACACATTTAAATTTAAAAATCGTACTTAGTGGACTGAGCAACTCTACTCAAAACAAATCAGTTTATGGAATAAAGTTGTAGCAAAGTCGGTTTTAGGTATGCATTCTCCAAATGAAATTCTTGTGTTGGATTCATATTCAAAGTTGGAAGGAGTTTCTGTGGCTCCAGCATATGAATTACTAAAGATCCAAGCATGTGCTAAAAAAGTCTTTTAACAGAGTTCAAGAACTTTTCGGATGCGGCTTAAAATTGAGAGCTGCTCATATTTGTCAGTTGACGTCAATACGCAAACCTAAAATAAAAGAAGACGCTCGAATAAATATCTACTTAAGTAAGACCTGCCAAATCTTTATTAATATTGTTGCTTTTATTTCAACAATTAACTCCATACACTTGTTTATACCATCCAAACTCTTAGCTCAGCCTTGACTGCGTATCGCCACCACCTTAATTGCCAGCCAAAAGTTTACCTAATGAACTTGAAAATTAACTTTAATGCATTTTGATATTTATTCAGGAACCTCAAGGCTTGGCTTGGCTCACAGTTTAAAGAGCATTAGGTTATTGATGGCTTTCCGATATACCTGACTTCTGTTAAAATTGGTTGTCCCATTCCAGTTTAATTTGGATGCGTTTGTCTAAGAAACGTAACGAACATCTGTTTTATACAAGCGGTTCGATATACAAAATGGGGTTAGTATTCGAATGAAAATACTCTCGAAAAAGTTGAACAGAGACTCAGTATTGCTTCATTTTACTTTTGAGCGCGATTTCATCATATATAATATTTAGTACAAAAGTTATTGTCTCCATTACTATGTCGGCATTGTACAGGATTAAAACTTTGACGTCTAGCTATATTGAAGAAAGTCCTGCTGGTTATAGTCGGAAGAGAAATATAATTCTACTACGGAAGAAGGATGAAGTGGAGAGCTAGGAAATACCCTTCCGTCCGGGGCGCCATTTAATATACACTGAAACAAATGTGTCCTAAAACTATGGAAAATTTGCTTGTTTTAAGGAAAAAATGGGAATGAAATAGCACTAAATACATGTCTTAATTAAGTTAAGGAAACATGATTCTACTTTTAAGTACATATGGTTTCCTTAAAAAGAGGAAAATATTGCTTTAAATGAAAGGAAATTTTATTAAACGAAGAACATTGTTGTCTTTAATTTAAAGTAAAGACGTTCTTAATATAAGGCCATCAAATAAAAACCACTTCCTTAGATTAAAAGGTATTTGACTCTAGAATTAAATCTCCCTGTCTTTACATTTAATACTAATGGAATTGCCTTAAATAAAAATGCAAACACTTTTTTTTTCATTTATTTCATTTCATTGTTCTCAAAAATTAAACTTAGGTTTTAAATACTTATTATTATTTACATTATAATACTTAATAATAGGGAAAATAATATCTTTTAAATTAAATATATAATGGTTTGCAATTCTCCTCCTGTTAAATAGGACTGAAAATGGCTCTCAAATTTATTAAAATTTGGTTGGCTTAATTTTGTTATAAATTAAGTATTCCGTGATTGAGGAACATGAAAGTTTGCGAGTCTTAGTTGATAAACACTTATTATTTTCAAAGTAATTTAAAACAGCATTTCCATTCACGTTAGATTTTAAAATTCCTAATAACGAAATGTACTAAATTTTTTTGTAAGTTACTCAGAAACGCAAAATAATACTTACTTCATTTAAATCATTAACCGCATGATCAGGGCGTTGTGCTTTCTGATGAAAAAGATAAAATTTCAACGCGCTGCAATTTGTTTTGATTAGTTATTTCATTATTTAAATTTTCATTTCATAATTACCACTCCTTGTTCTATTTGCCAATCCTTCAATCCAACAAAAATTAATACAAAGCAAAAACGTTCGCGGCGCCTTTTTTCTTGTGAAATATATTCAAACATACATWTGTACATACAAGCATATGTATAGTTAACAGTTAACTTTGGTAATGCTGCACAAAAATTTAATGTATGTTCATACATATGCATTTTCAAAAGGCACATGTTTGGACTTGTATCTATGTATTTCACAATATTATTTTCACACTTACCTTTCAGTAAATCGTACAAATCTATTAAATCAAATAATTCCAATATTTTGTACATTTTGTCCACTTCGAAAACAATTTCCATATTTGTATTTGACATACATATTTTATAGCAYATAAAGAAATTCCATCACTCACTTGTCACTGTTCAATAAAATATGATAATCGCTGCTTTATTTTGAGAGACTTCATGTCTGCTTGCATTAGAGCAAAGAGATACAATCCATGTATGCTTGAACTTAAAATAAGGAAGCATGACMTTATATCAAAGCTYGAGTTAAGTAAATAGTCGGTTCGCATAAGGTTGAGTCATCCTTAAATTGAATAAATTTTTACTTGTTGAAAGTTTAAGTAAATATTATCCTTAAACCAAGTAAAATTGAACTTATTTCACTTATAAAGTCTAMAAATTACTTGTTTTCARTACAATTTTACTAAAATATAGGAAAATGTCATGAACTTAAAATAAGACATCGATTTTCTTATTTTAAGTACGATCGTCCTAAAATTGGAGGGTACGACTTACTCAAATTAAAGGAACTTTACATACTTTGAGTAAATTTTACTATGYTTAAGTATATTTTGAGCTTTTTAAAACAAGGGCGCAGTTTCCTTAATTCTAGTCTGTCCATTATTTTCAGTGCAGTATAATATCCAATAATATTGGATTAGAATTAAAATAAACAAAGTGATGGTTTTCAACAACATTTTTCTCATTTTGCTCGATCTGAAGTCATATGTTTAATTTCGCTAATTCGATTAACTTGTAAGGACATAATATCTAAAATATCTGTGAATAAATTATGTCTCAAAGTCAAGCTGACATACTAGTTTAGAAATTAGGACAACAAAATACAGACAACATAAACCGCACATACGGTTAAATGAAGGAATTAATAAAATATGGTTTCGCAGTGTCTTGTTACGGGCTTTCAGAGATCTGAGAATATAGGAGGAGTACAGATTAGACTTTAACTACTAATGAGCTAGTAGTTCCATGAGAATAGAAATCAATGGCTTTAAACTCTCTTTAAGGGTTGAGCTCCACTCGTTCACATTGACATCAGAAAGCTTAGGATGAGTAGAGATCAGATGTGAATACTACCAAGATAATTGCTACAGCAAAATGCAAAAAATATATGTAGTCCCTCTTTAAGTTGAGATCTAAGAGTTCTGAAGTCTTCAGACATGAATGACAGTAAATGAAAGGTGATTAAGTATAGAGAGAGACTATACTGAATAAAAAATAGTGTCTTGACTCCGTCTTTGAAGAAGTAGAGAGGTTTAGATTTCTACTACTAACAAGCTAGGAGATTTTTGGTCTCTCTTAGGGTTGAGCTCTACTCAAAAGAGAAGCAGAGTAGTGCATAAATAAAATGTAAACTCGTTCTTACTTAGACCAGGTCGGGTGAGTAGAGATCAGATTTTCATTATAATAATCCAGTGATTCCATGAGATTTATTTAAAATTAAATAGTTTTAGCCACCGGGGCTAAGTATTTAAACCAAGTTTAGCGGGAGCGGAGCGGCTAAGCATATACACCGCTGAAACAGCAAATCTAAGCCAACAGGCTGACATTGTGTACATTTTATTTCAATCATCACAATTTTAAAGTTTTATATAACGATTCTGCCGTATTTGTCAACTTCTTTAGAAATTAAAAACATTTACACGTTTCGTATATTCAAATTAAAATTTTTCACTCGGTGCTCCACTCCGTGTGCACACTAATCAAATTTAAACATACTCTAAAAGGCACATACACACAAGTAATATATATGTACATATACAAGTACATATACATATAATTGCAACAATAACAGCAAAGCTTTAGAAAACGAAAAACTTTTCATTTAGCACTTTTCACCTGATACGCTTTTAAGTTAATAAAATAAAGAATAAAATTTTTTCCATGTACATGCACTGAGATACAATAGATTAACACCCACACACACAGATAAATAATTATATAGTTACATACATGCACCTGCATAAATGTAATTTGCGCACGATTCATTCATTTGCACAATTTGTATGGAGCAAATTGGTTCAAAGCTTGTCAGCGAAAAGTGGAAGCACTCGCTTCTAACTGTGAGAAGCGGGTGAGTGAGGTGAGGAGCGGCGAGGCTATTGTATATTGGAAAATGACCACAGCACCGGAAGTTGGCAGTAGGAAGCCAGTCGGGCGGATCGTGGTAGTTAGAAGTTGAAGTGAGTAATCGTTGGCTTCCAAACCCGACGACCAAGCTGTGTGCAAATACAACAAGAAAAACGTTAACTTCGGTTGCGCCGAAGCTAAATACCTTTCACAAGCGCATTTCTGTTAGTAACTACGTGTTCAGTTTGTGTGGAAGCTATATGCTTTTGTAATCCGTTCTGAACAATTTTTTTGGAGATTACATTGTTGTCTTAGAAACTAATATATACCAAATTTCGTGAATATATCTTGTCAAATGTGAAAGTTGTCCATACAAGAACTTGATTCGGATTGTTCATTTTGTTTGGCAGCTATATGCTATAGAAAGCCGACCTGAACAATTTTTTCCTTTATTACATTATTATCTTAGAAAATAACCTGTGCCAACTTTTGTGAATGTACATTGTCCAAGGCAAAAGTCGTCCAAACATGCCCATGGTTCCGATCGTTTAGTTTGTATGGCAGCTATATGTTACAGTGGTCCGATATCGGCAGTTCCGACAAATGAGCAGCTGCTTGAAGAGAAACTGACGTTTACAAAATTTCAAAACTATATCTTAAAAACTAGTTCGTATGTATACAGACAGACAGAAAGACGGACAGACAGACATGGCTAAATCGACTCAGTTCGACATACTGATCATTTATATATGTATATACTTTRTAGRGTCTCCGACGCTTCTTTCTGGGTGTTACAAACTTCGTGACACACTTAATACACCCTGTACAGGGTATAAAAATGCTGATGCGGCTGTTATGCACTGGTATTGAATGCCTATGCATTTACTTCTGACTTGCTTTGTGCTCTGCATAGTTCGACCACCTCTAGAGCGACTGTTGTATGTGTGTTGATTGCTGCCGCTGTCTCGTAAGTGTTGGCGGAAATTCCATCAGTGTATTCCAGTCGGCAGCACTTTGTCTCTTTGGCATTGTCGTTGCTGCTTAGCGGCCCTCTTTGTCACGGCAGTTTAACTTTGATTTGCATTTATACTTTTATCAGACAGTGAGCGAGCATCCTTTAACATTACATTTGCATATAACTTTGTAGAAAAAGATTAACGTTTTCGGATATTTAAAGCGTGGATGGAAAATTTAGCTATATTAGGAGTAACTTGCTGCATTTATAAAACAAAACTGTTGACGACTCATAGTTGTTTTGATTTTAATAATTTCTGCTAAAAACTGTCCCCAATTATTTAAAACTATTACTTCTTTATAATTTTTATAGTTTTTTATTAATATATTCGTATACATTTATCCCAATTTATTAACCTTAAAACTGCAAGAACATTTCTTCACATGCAATTATAATTGTTATAGCTTTATTTATGTGGTTTTGCTTTTCTTAAAACATGCAATGTCTTTTGAAATGGTAAACCGTTCTCACTATCTTTTAAGTATATTTGAGTTTAATACTAAGAGAAAAATTATTCTCAATTAATTAATTTTCTTACTGAGAGAATATTAATGCTTTACATAAACTAAAGGAGTTAAGCCTTCTATGATTTCAATTACAAAATAAAAAAAAAAATTAAAAATGCATACTTTGAAAAACTATCACTGTTCTCAGTTTGTTACTGAAACCAAATAAATACGGGTTTCGGAACCATAAGGGAAAATAGTAAATATATATTAGAAATAGTTACGTATATAAATTAAAATTCGAGAAACTGTTCTCAGTTTGCAATTTTTCTAGAACATAAAGTTAGTCTTTCCGCCCCGATGCGTAAATTAATATTTTTTTTTAAATGTTCACAGTAACAAATATAACATACCCAAAAAGCAAAATGAATGTGAATTAATATTAGGGAAAAGCATTGATGAAATTCCAAAAGTAATTAAATTTACTCCTGTAATCCTTTTTTAGGAAATTCTAAATTTTCTTTTCAAAAAGATTTTTTGATTAGCTTTCATAAGTAGTTTTAGAAAGTCTGAGTGCGGATACAAAGAAAATTGACGACAAGAAACTTATCTATGATTAGATAATGTGAGGGATCATTCATTCTCAAGCTAGATAAATTAAACTTTAGTCGCTTTAGATTTTTGCCCCTGAGTAAGAAATAAAGTTTTATTTAGTGAATATAGTAATATGAATTAAGAGCGTATAAACGCTTCAAGCAGAATATTTCATTTAGCAGATTTTTTTTATCAGATTTACTTTTTACTCAGTTCTCCGATTCTGTATAGATGATAAAAGAAGTACCCTTTTGAAATCGTTATAAAGTGGATAATAAGCCTTTATACCTTTATCTACCTTAAATGCCTCACGTTTACGTCATTGTATACATGTTAGTGTTCTCCACACTTAAACCTGTTTGAAAGTCAACACCACTACACTTTGTTGCAGTAAAAATGCCACTTACCTGGCACAAAGATTTGTCATTTATTCCATTCACTGAGTCAATGCATTTATGCCGCATCATTGCTGCATGAATAGTTGCCGTATCAGCACTTATTTCACCTCATTCTGTATGTGTGCACCATATAAATGCTATATTTGCACAGTCGGACCCACACGTGAAATGCTCGTAGTGGCTTTTATTTGTGTTTCTACTGAGAGTTAGGTTTTCCAGTAGTCGGTAGTGCTCGCATGTGTCTGTCGGTCTTTCAGCTGTTAGTGACAAAATCCAATTGCGTCACAATCAATTGAATCTAAAGTTGCAATGCGTCATTGGCAGCTGCAGCGTCAACAACAATAACAATCTGCCGCATCTGGGAGTCATCGCTGAGTGCTGACAACACTTATATCGAAATTGGCGCATATATGTTTAGATACGATAGTAAAACAGATTCGCCACACATACTTTTACACCCGTCAGAAGGGTTGCCAAGTGTATATAATAAAGCCTCATAGAATTTTCAGCGTACTTGTAAACTGATATTCAAAGTGGTTCAATAAATAAAGCCATTATTGGGAAGTAGCGTCTGCCTGATGAGCGTTGCGTGAATGAGATCAATTAACCGGGTGTGAGTCACTGAGGGTTTGGTTTCTTATACTTAGTCGTAGACATTAAAATATATTCAAAATTCTGTTAGTGGAGAAAATTTTATGATTAATTTAGCAGGAACTAAGGAACTGAATTCTTGAAACTACCATGAAGCTGATTTCAGTTGCTTCTTAGACTAGTATAATGAAAATTCTGAATCCAAAAATATTTCGGGAAGCTCGTTTTTGCGCACTCTCCGAAGAACAGTCGCGGCGGAAGAAAAATCAATCCTATTACTTTCCGGACAAACCCTGTGTTTCTTACTTAAGTTGAGTTTCATAAGCATGTTTTCAGACAACCGTCGATATTAGGTCTAATCTTTTCAATGAATACTTTCACAACATTCATCTTCGTCGGTGGGTAATAAACAAGCACTGCTTAGAGCCGCATTACTGTTGTATCAAGGAAAATGTTGAGGTCGAATAATCGTGAAAGACTTCTTCAGCCACTTTTCGAGGAATAGAATTACTTTGTGCACGGTATTCGTTTCTTCCTTAGAATACTGAATACCAGAAGAAAGGCCAACTTTGATTACGGATTAGTTCTAAACGGTTTACTATGCGGTTCGCAAAAATATCGAGTTTTGGTCGCAGTTGCTTTTAATCTCATATATAATATGTATTTACTTTGGCTTGTCGACATCGCATTGAAAATTACACGACTTTCCTGAAGACATCTTGTCAACTAAACAAGATTTGCATACAAGAACTTGATTCCGATTGTTCTTGAAAAGAAATTAAGGTGTGCAAAATCCTCTCTATATCGCAAAACTGAGGGACTGTATTCCGTATCAGCTCGCCACGCTGATTAGCGTCATGAATTCTCTGACATTTTTTGGGTTCTTCATACTTCTTTATAAATTACATATATCCAAGCTAGGGTATACATATTTCTAATACACTTAGCGCTTCTCGAAGAGAGCTTCCGTGGTAATCCCAGTTTAAAATTGTCTCCTTCAAAAATTTCAATCTCTCCGAAATTAGTTATATATAATGGCAACTCTTATTTCAACATCTCACTTCTTCTGTCTCGCTTTCCCCATTTCTCTCTTTTATTATCTTGAGTCTCTACTCTACCGATTTATATGTCGCTATGTCTTCCGCCTTCCGATATATCTTCACGGAATTTGGTATGAGTTATTGTTGTTAAAAATACTGTAATATCGGAAAAGTTGTTCAGATCGGCTTACTATAACATATAGCTGTCATACAAACCGAACGATCCGAAGCAAGGGCTTGTATGGAAAACTTTCGCATTTGACGTGGTATCTTTGTTGTTTTCAACGTACGTAGAATTGAGCTGCAAAATTTAGTATTCAAAGAATTATGTGGCAGGTGGAAGAGTTAGGGTATGTACATCTTATATACAAAAATGAATCGCAAAATGTGTTGCTAAACGCATAACTCAACAACGCTTAGACCGATTTGGTCAATTTCATTTTGTAAATGTTCGTTGTGGATCGGGGAAGGTTTAAAAATAAAAATACCTTTTACTTTTTATGAAGAAAAGTCGGAAAAATTTGATAGTTCCGTAAAGTAACTCTTTTCTATAAAATTTTTTTTTGATTTTTGTTTGTTTTGTTTTTCAATATTTTGATTTGTAAATTATTTGAATCGTTCACTTTCGGTCGCTTGCTTTTTTATTCCGACTATTCAAAAGAAAAATTATTGAAAATTATCCACTGAAAACTTTCCATATGTGTGTTTCACGCAAAGTGATCAACTGCAGATTGGAATTTGTTACGAAGCCACGAAGGGATCGCCCTGATATCAGTCGGCGTTTTTTTTGCGATGACATACGTGCAGAATTATGGATCGGCGTCAATCAGCAATCGATCGTCACAATGTCATAGCACGACTTTTCAAACAAAAGTTACAAGGGTGCTTTTGGATGCTAGATGAGAGGTTTGAGAGAGAGGTTGCGGCATGTACACATTTTTCTTTGAGCGGTGGTTGCACCAGATCAAATTGATGAAATCATTTCTGCAGAAAGTCCTGATGCAGAAAAAAATCCAGTATGATACGAAGTGATGAAAACCACTATGGTTCATGGACAATAAATGCACGAAACACTATCCATGTGCTTTTCTTTCGGAAATATAGACTAGAAATTATGGATATCCACTCTATCGGCGTTTCTTTAGAATAATGAATATCGAAGTTGACAAGTCCTGGATCGTACTATATTCACCACTATTTTCTTATTCACATTCAAAACTCATATTAATGCTGAGTATTGCAGTTTGGCGTAATCGATAAAATACGTTTGTAAGTACGTCGCTAAAGGAAGCAACATGGTGGTTATTGGTCTTGAACGATATGAGATCAACAAATAACAAATGGCCGATACCCAAACTGTAATAAAGCCTTTGAAGGATATTTATTTTTGCAATTCATGAACGTTTTCCGACTGTTGTGCGTCTTGCAGTTAATTTCGGGAATGATCAAAGAATATATTTCAACTCACAGAATAAAGCACAGCCAGTGGAAACACCGCCAGCAAAAAATTAACATTTACGAGTTTTTTCTCAATTTTCGTCAGTGATCCGTTTGCAAGAACATTGCTCTTTTCGGAAATACCTTGATATTATACATGGAATGCATCGTCGCAACCAAGCAACCAAGATGGACACCCAGGTATGTTATCAACTTATACATTAGGACGAATTTACACAATCCACGCGTAAAATGACGAATGTTTCTACCTTCGATTAATGTTCGCGGTTCAACTTCATTTGAGTCATTGTGTACTGTGAAAAGTACATTGTGTTCAAGTTTTGGAGAAGTAAGACAGCGAACAAAAATGACATTGCCGCAGACATTTTACATGGTCTTCGCTAAAAATTGGAAATGGGTCAATTGCGGTTGATACTTCCGGATTTATATTTCATTCGCCATTTATCAATTCACGAAAGATGAACTCATCATGAATGTTTATCCGAACATTGGCCAAATTATCGTAACTATGATTCCTTAAGTGCACGCGCAATGTTAGCTGCCAAAAATACCGATGTTGTTGACTTAAACTGGAAGATTCAAAGTCAAATTTCGCGAGACTTACGCTCCTACAAATCGATCGATCGTCTTGACAATAAAGACGACGCCGTGAATTATCCAGTGGAATTTCTAAATTCTTTGTAGAGGCTTGGTATGCCACCTCAACATTTGCGCCTCAAAGTTGGATCTGTCGTTATCATGTTCTGCATGCGCCGACCTTGTGTAATGGAATCAGACTGATTGTGACGCACCTATCGAATGCAAGGGGCAGAATGCTTGATTCTACGAACTCCTTTGAGTTGTAATGATTTGCCATTTCAGGTCAAACGTATTCCGCTTGCTGTGAAAATTGCTTTTGAGGGGACAATCAACAAGACACAACTTGGTTTGCCAAGCTTGAAAGCTATGTTTTTCACACGGCCAGATGTACGTGGCGTGCTCACGAGTTTGAAAACCAATTTTTTCTGTACACCGGAACAGAAAACAAAAAATGTGGTTTACTAAGCTACGTTATATTAAAAAAAAGGAAATAATTATTCCAACTTTTTTTTTCATTTCAAAACACAGGCTGCAACGAGATAGTGGTCCGGCTCGATGTTCGGACGTTGGATCGCGCCCACTGGGGACGTGTCTTCCGTCTATCATAACATGACAGATCTGCTTGGTGGCTTTTCAATCCAAGAGAACCAGGTAGCTTGGTGAATTTTTCTATGCATGAATCTAGTACTTTAGATAACCATATTTCTGGATCCGGTGAAGTCGATCAGCCTCAACCCACTTAGAGATCTTTCCTCGTGGATACTGAATTCACCGACTTCTTCTTCTTCTTGATTGGCGTAGACACCGCTTACGCGATTATAGCCGAGTT
>NW_017537428.1:23130-29194 GCF_001853355.1 Bactrocera latifrons
TCTACTCGGCTTGCACTCCTGCTCTCTGAGAGCACTCGTCAACAACTCGGTATAAGGGAACTGTGGGACGGCATTTCAAACTACTTACGTACAGCTGCAACCGAAACCATTKGTTTTCGGAAAGTGCAAAAGAACAGCTGTTACGACAAGGAATGCCGTGTTGCAGAGGAGAGAAAACAGGCTGCCTACCTCACAACGTTATAATCGACCACAATTCGTGCGGGATAGGATAGATACCGGGAGTTGAAGAGGGAAGCGAGACGTATTTGCAGACAGAAAAAGAAAGAAACGAAAATGCGTGAGTACGACGAGATTGATAAGCTGGCCTACAGGGGTAATGCACGAAAATTTGTACGAAAAAATCCGGCTTACAGAAGGTTCCAAGACCGGAGCATACTCTTGTGGAACCCCCAAAGGTTATGTAGTCACCGATACCCAGAGCATACTTAAATTATGGAGGGAACACTTCTCCAGCCTGCTGAATAGCAGCGAACGCACAATCAAAGAAGAAGGTGAAGCCAATTCCCCAATCGATAGCGATGTAGCAGACGTTCCATTGCCCGACCAGGAAGAAGTTCGAATAGCAATTGCCTGCCTGAAGAACAACAAAGCGGCGGGGGCCGATGGATTTCAGCCGAGCCATTCAAACACGGCGGCGAAGAATTGATAAGGAGCATGCACCAGCTTCGTTGTAAAATATGGTCGGACGAAAGCATGCCCAACGATTGGTGTGCTATGCCCAATCCTCAAAAAATTAGACCCCACAATCTGCGCCAACTACCGTGGGATAAGCCTCCTCAACATCACATATTATGTTGTATCGATCGTATTGTGTGAAAGATTAAGGAACACCTGGCAAATCAACAACCGACCAGATATTCACCATACACCAAATCTTGCAAACGACCCGTGAAAGGAGAATCGACACACAATACCTCTTCGTCGATTTCAGTGCTGCTTTCGACAGCACGAAAAGGAGCTGTCTTTATTCCGCGATGTGTGATTTTGGTATCCCCGTAAAGCTAATACGGCTATATAAACTGACTTTGAGCAACACCAAAAGCTCCGTCAAAATCGAGAAGGACCTCTCCGAGCCGCTCGATACCAAACGAGGTTTCAGACAAGGCGATTCCTTATCGTGCGACATTTTCAACCTGCTTCTGAAGAAAATATATCGAGCTACAGAACTAAATAGAGAAGGTACCATCTTCTATAAGAGTGTACAGCTGCTGGCGTATGCCGATGATATTGATATCATTGGCCTCAATACCTGCGCCGTTAGTTCTGCTTTCTCCAGACTGGACAAGGAAGCAACACAAATGGGTCTGGCAGTGAACGAGGGCAGGACGAAATATCTCCTGTCATCAAACAAACAGTCGTCGCACTCGCGACACGGCACTCACGTCACGTCACTGTTGACAGTCATAACTTTGAASTSGTAGATAATTTCGTCTATCTTGGAACCAGCGTAAACACCACCAAYAATGTCAGCCTAGAAATCCAACGCAGKATAACTCTTGCCAACAGGTGCTACTTCGGACTGAKTAGGCAATTGAGAAGCAAAGTCCTCTCTCGACAAACAAAAACCAAACTCTATAAGTCACTCATAATTCCCGTCCTGCTATATGGTGCAGAGGCTTGGACGATGTCARCAAGGGATGAGTCGACGTTGCGAGTTTTCGAGAGAAAAGTTCTGCAAAAGATTCATGGTCCTTTGCGCGTTAGCCACGGCGAATATATCATCCGATGGAACGATGAGCTGTACGAGATATACGGCGACATTGACATAGTTCGGCAAATTAAAAGACAGCGGCTACGCTGGCTAGGTCATGTTGTCCGGATGGATGAAAAAACTTCAGCTCTGAGAGTATTCGACGCAGTACCCGCCGAGGGAAGCAGGGGAAGAGGAAGACCTCCACTCCGTTTAAAGGAGCAAGTGGAGAAGGACTCTCTTGGAACTCGGCTATAATCGCGTAAGCGGTGACTACGCCAATTAAGAAGGAGAAGAAATATTAGGGGCAGGTCTCCTCAGTTAAGCACCACTTCTTCTTAAAATTAATATCTATAAAAAAATAGTTGTTTCTCGAACAGCACTCTTTAACAAAATACAAGCACTAACAAAACAAATGGCAGCATTTACACATGCATACTGTATGGTTAAATGTGCAGTTAGTGCATTTCCTCTCGGCTACCGATGCCGGCGATCATCAAACCTTTTCCTCTTCCACGCTATTGATTTTTGATTTTTGATGCGCTCATCTCTACTGCAATTTTTAGCTCAGCAACAGCACTAAGTCAATATTATTGTTACTGCATGTTGTTGTAGTATTGCTATTGTTGTTGATGCTTGCATGTGGGCCTCAACTGTCTAAAAATAATTGCAGCACATTTGGCTAATCACGTTTAGCTGCTCATGCGCGCGTTGCAAAAATCGTTGCATATTCGCGGAAATGCAGTTTGATTGTTTTTCGTCCAACCTTTCTCTCTCCCCGCACCGAGTCTACGCAGCGTACACTTGCCACTTCCGAATCTATTCTACCACTGTAGTCCCGGCGCATGTATATGCATTTATCGCTCCGCCAGCAGCAATTTGTTCGCATTCGGTTAATTAATTTAATTCCCCGTTCGTTTTTACTGGGTAAGTGGGTTAATGTTGGCTTTTTCTGTGGTCTCAATGACAGTTGTTGTGAATTTTAGCATTATGGCTGCGCTGTCATTTAATTTTTCGGATCTTCTTTTTTTTATTTCACATTCATGCTTAATTGCTTAGCTGGATACTGGTTTTTATGTACTATGTGCTTCTGATTAAAAAAGAGAAAGAGTGTGGTGAGAGCACATAGCCTGTCAGCGATACCAAAAATATATAAATGAGATTTTTTTATCCTTCTGCGTCGACGCAGTGCTGCTTTTATTATATCAATGTTTCCGTACATCTCATAGAGCTCGTGATTTCATTTTCGTCGATATTTATAGCTCACGCGTATGGCTCCAAAGACCTTACGGATAACAGTTCTTTGGAGCGCCCCAAGTGCCACTTCGATTAACGGATTCCTACTTTCCGGTTTTTTTCTCATTGTATAGTTTGTCTCTTTACTATCTAATAAACAAGTATATATAATACATATATCTGTGGGCAAGGAAGTAAATATCCTAACAAGCCAAATTTGCTGAAGTCATGGCTGCCTCAGCTGTGTAAAGTTCTGAGGTCTGAGCGAAAAACTGACGAAGCGACGGTACATTATCGTTTTTGCAAAAACCAAGAGTTGTCGGTCAACAACGTCGGACTCGTTTTATGAAAAGCTTCTCAGCTATATTATCGAAAGAAAAACTGTCAACATTACAATGATTTTTGACGTCGGCCTGTTTCCAAGTCGTAAGCATGGATCGAAAACTCATCGTCAGTAATAATACTTTTCAGAACATCCTGGTAGACGGAAAGTGATGTTTCGCAGACGTTAGTGCAACACTGTTATTAAAAAATTTAGTGATTTTGGAACCAATGGTGCTTTCAAATTGATTTTCATTGCTCCTTCCGACATTCCAACAGTTCCACTAAGTGTAACTGTTAATCATCGATTGGCAAGCACCAATTCTTTTATTTTATACACGTGTTGACCATCAGTTCATGGCCGTGCGTTCTCGACCCTCTTTGAATAATCAAAACCAATCAAACCTCCTTGCTCGCGACAAACAATTTTAACCGAAGGTCCTTTCCAACATTCTGAAGGTTTCGGAACCAGAAATTTAATTTCGACACAAAATTTAATGCAACTTCTTGGTTGAATAATTTCGCTTATCGTAAAAATCGCCGAATGCATTATATTTATGTACATACTTCAGAAAGACATTTGATTATTTTGTTGTGACATTTGGCACAGACATCTTAACATCTTTAGTGATAATTGATATATCATTATTTCCAATATGTAGAAAACCCATCAGTTGTCATCATTGTTTTAGGAGGAATCATCTTGAGTTTGGCTTTATCTTTCGAAAACATTTCACTTCAATTTACAGCGATTTCCTAAGCTGGTAAAGAGACCTGAATCTATTTTTAAGTGGATGACTTTATAGTTTCGATCTTATCATATTGTTATCGAACTATTGCTACAATTCTTCATAAATTCCTAAGGTTCGTTTCACTTGCGAGGACAATCGAGGTTTTTTGGTTGAACATCATTGCAGAGATATACTCTTTTAAACAATTTAAAAATACATATTCTTTACCATTCTAATCTTCAAAAGTCAAGTTTTGTAAAGAAGAGTTATGTTAATCAGTTTTGACTATCATGCCAGCAAATTGGGCTTGGTAGGATTTTTTATCAAATAGTGCAAGGATATATACTGAATGGAGGAGAGACATTGTACCAACCGTTTCAGAATTGGATACCAAACTGTTTATGAAAAGAGCTTACGACTAAACATATTTGGTATTTCTATCTAGTACCGGCTAGGCTTAGATTCCATTCACTCAATGTATACTTTTCCAAAGTAGTTTAGTAAGATCTTTTAAGCAAGAATTTCCAATCTTATGACGTGAGTTGCTTCTTTATTCATAAGTATTTATAATACTATATATATAAGTGATATATCTAGAATGAGGGAAAGACATTCATTCCAATATTCCAAAATTAGTTACCAAAATAGCTATAAAAGCACGCCTGTGTCTTGCTTATCAGTTCTCACTCCAACCATATCGACTCGGTAACACCTCTGGGACGACCAGAGGTCCAAGTACATTCTTGGTTCCTAGCGATTACTGGCTAGAATTAGAATCCCTTCAGTCAATTACAGATAGTGTCCAACACCAAAGCATACAATAATAAATTTCACATTATTGGTCTGAAACTAGTTCGTCGCCATTCCGGGTTCTTAGAATTTCTTTGCGAGTAACTTCCATGCTTTTATTAAAATTGAACATGGCAAACGATATAAAAAAACGACATGGTAATAAAACGTAGAACTCAAATCAAAAGCTAAACAAAAAACAATTGAAACATAACCCGGAAATTCGCCACTCTCTGCGCGGAAATGACGCGCCAGCGGACTCAGCCATAGAGAAATTCTCCCTAATCGGAAGCTGTGCGGAAACAGGAGGCGATGCGGGGCGGCGCACCGATTAGTTTAAGCAATTCATATCTAAATATATTACATATACGCCGCGCCCCAGAACACAACTATAAAAACATTTACTCAGTAAATTGCGAGAACAAAAACAAAAAAGGGCAGCATGAGCAACGGGAAGAGGCGTTTCCGTATGGGTGGTGGGCGTCTATATGCTTCGTGGCGGCTATAAAAGCAATGAATCGGAATGAATAAATGAATAGCTGGGAATCTGTTTGCAGGCAAACGCACAGTGATTTTTATCATTAGGAGGTAGAAAGAACATATTATTTTGCGAATACTTTTTGTCAATATGGCACCGTCTTTTACTATAGTTACTATTAATAAATTTTTTAATACCCACGAAGATTATAAAACCCAGAAAGAAGCGTGGTCTTATGAAATATATGTATACATAAATTAGCAACAAGAAGTGCTAAAACGATTAAGAAACGTGAACTAGCCTTCAGTTTTTAAGATATTCATCTGAAATTTTGTACACATTTTTTGTCGTATCCGCCGATAGCGAACAAAATATTATGAAGCTGCCCAACGAATTCAATAATCAGGATCAAAAACTGTTATATATTCAAAAGAGTCTCTTTCTGCTTCAACACCATTTTTTACACGGTCCGAAAGCATGTCAAGTGTGCAAGTCATGTGCAAGTCTTTTGAATGGTCTCTATGTCTGCATAACGCTTTCCTTTCATGGTTAAATGCATTTTTCCGAAAACGAAGAAGTCGCACGGCGCCACATCAGGTGAATACGGAGAATGATTAATGGTTAAAATGTTATTTTTTGTCAAATAATCGTGCTTGGCGACTTTAACGCCAGGATGGGCAAAGAAGGTATCTTTGGCACTACGGTCGGTAAATTCAGCCTCCACGAGGAAACATCCCCAAATGGGTTGAGGCTGATCGACTTCGCCGGGGCCCGAAATATGGTTATCTGTAGTACTAG
>NW_017537428.1:29789-43154 GCF_001853355.1 Bactrocera latifrons
TCGCACTCGCGACTTGGCACTCACGTCACTGTTGACAGTCATAAATTTGAAGTTGTAGATAATTTCGTCTATCTTGGAACCAGCGTAAACACCACCAACAATGTCAGCCTAAAAATCAACTTCGGACTGAGTAGGCAATTGAGAAGCAAAGTCTTCTCTTGACAAACAAAAACCAAACTCTATAAGTCACTCATAATACCCGTAGCGAAAAGAAGAAACGACTGGCGCGCTGTTGTTAACTCCGCTATAATCGCGTAAGCGATGTCTACGCCAATCAAGAAGAAGAAGGTGTGTAATTAGTGGTTTAAATGAGACTTAAGTAGAAAGCGAATGGAGTTCGGAACGACTTTAGCAACAGCTTTACTCAGGCACCAAAATAGCTCTACGATATTTATTCAATCGGCGGCAGCAGAGTTACGCCTTTTAAATTTTTAGAAAACTGATAACAAAGCTTTGGATTAGATATTTCTAGAGAGGATGGAGTCGTGTGTAATAGTCACTAAAGTGAGAAATGTTCTCTAATCGCCCCCAATGACAAGGAACAGGATTATGTTTTGAGGGCATGCGCTTGGAATGTCCGGACCCTTAATTGGGAGGATGCCGCTTCTCAGCTAGCTGACATGGCTGACATCACCGCCGTCCATGAAGTGCGATGGAGGGGACAAGGAATGAGACAACTAGGTCCTGGTTACATTTACTACAGTCTCCATATGAAAGTGAACAAATTCGGTGTGGGCTTCGTGGTGGGAGAGAGACTCCGTCAACGACTCCTGGCATTCACCTTGATAGACGAACTTCCAGCCATAATCCGCATCAAACCGAAGTTCTTCGACATATCGCTGATTTTCGTCCACGCCCCCAGGCAAGAGAAGGACGGTGTGACCAAAGATGCCTTCTGTGAGCGCTTGGAGCGCACCTGTGAGAGCTGCCCCAGCCACGATGTCAAAACCGAACTTGCGACTGTAAAGCCAGGATAGGCAAAGTAGATATTTTTCGCAAAACGAGCAGCAAATTTAAAATCCATATTTCACAAAAGCAAAACTCATAAGTCTCTCATTATTCTCGTCCTGCTATATAGTGCAGAGGTAACATCCGATGAGTCAACGTTTCGAGTTTTCGAGAGAAACTTTCTGCGAAAAATTTATGCTCGTTTGCGCATTGGCCATAGCGCACATTTGATGGAACGATGAGCAGTATGAGATATACGACGTCATGTATCATAGTTCAGCGAATTAAAATACAGCAGCTATTCCGAATAGACGAAAACACCCCAGCTCTGAAAGTATTCGACGCAGTACCCACTATTATAGTATTTGTGCAGTAGTAAATAATCGGCACTATATTGTTAGTATAATAGGTACCTTACAAACCACAGTTTCGGTTAGCTCTCACTGAGAAAATTACAAGAGACTTAAGACTTATAAACCATCTTCACTTTGTATATATAAGTTTGAAAAAGGGCAACTAAGTTATCTTCAAAAATAGTTACTTCAGTATTCGGCTTTCCATAATGCACTTTTTGTTGTTTGAAGTTGACTCTCCGACCTCAAACGGCAGTGAACAAGCTGGTCGGGAACAAAATACACGATTGTCATCTTTTACAGTTCTTCTTCAGCAACTATCGAAGAGATTTAAGTATTATTTTATATTTTTGCGAGAAACCCAGAACTATATGTTGATTTAGTATAGTAGGTTTGATTATATCGTCATCTGAAATGCAAAATAACGTAACAAAATTTTCTGAAATTTACAGTGGCATGAATGAAACACGAAATAAAATGGAACATGAGTGAAACAAATTTTTAAAACTGATTTATATCTGAGCGCAGAATCTGAAAATATTGAACATACCTAAGAATTGTATCTTGGAGCTACATGACTTTTCCCAATTTAATCCGTTTGGAGTAAAGTCGATTCTTCGATGTCTGTCTGTGTTCTGGCGTTGGATCTTTGAACCTCCAGTTATCTCAGCAAGTATTGGTCAACGACAAGAACTAGTGCGACTGCAAGATCCTTTCCATGTCTAAAAATTCTGTCCAACGCTCTTTTTCAAAGTTTTCTAGACACTTTACTGTAATCATCTTGTTACTTCTTTTTCTATTGCTCAGCTTTTGACAGACTGAGATCGAAATATTTTGATGGACACCCCCCATTTGTGGTTAGCTCATGACGCTTCAATTTATGGAAATCTGGTTATCAGCCTTTAAGGAGTTCATTTTTAACACAAATTATGAATGTCTGTCTAAGTAAAATTAATCGATTTTTGGATCAGTCCTACGACCTAACCCAACCTAACTTAACCTACAATCTTGAAGAATAAAAAAAAATCAAAAATATTTCATAACAGTAACCAACAAGGATTAATCCATTAGATTCTGACTTCACATATATTCGAGATATTCTTCTCAACTTCAAAATCTAGTGGAGAGAATGGGACGAAATAATTACGGTTTAGGTACTTCGGCTATATAAAGTTGACATCGGGCTAGATATGCTAAGACCTTCTTATTGTTTAAGTAACATAATTTGTTCCTTTTGTAACGTACTGCATTTGCCCAACCATTTCATGAAACACGCTTGTGATAAAGATTCCCCTTCATGATCTCCTAAAAATGTTTCTATCTCAAAATATAATATTTTTACTGCCATGAACCTTAAATGTAAATGTTACTATTTTGTATACATTCACACATATTTACCTACATCCTCTCTTCATAATGCAAAGTAATTTTGCGCGAAACGAATTTATTATGATTGATGGCGCATTGTAATTGAAATATAAATACCAGTGAATTTTTGTAAATATGCATATGTGTGTGTATATTTTTCCCGGCCGCCGCCGTTCGCAAGGATGGCGCTGTAGAGTGGCCATTTGCCGCCAGTGCCAGTGGATGCTGCAGCTGTGCGAAAGAAATCGGTAATATACATATAATTGCAATACATTTTTTCATGAATTATTATTTAATAATTGTGTCAATGAAAAAAGTCAGAGTATTATATTTTTGAAAAAGTTGCCAAAAATATAGCAACAAGAGAAAAAAATGCCGTAGCAAACACATTTTTAAATGGCTTTAAATTGTTTTTAATCGTTGAATAATATACTGAGTCATTAAAAAATGTTTAGTATTATTTCCAAATATGTGGCACTCGCTTTAAAAACAATTAAGTTTTATTTGAAAGAGTTGGCGGTTATTATTTTTGGGCAGAAGAAACACTGAAAATGGAATTTTTAACTTGTTAAAAAGAAAATAAGTGATTAAAAAATATTACCAGCTGATTAAAATTCTTTTATACCAATTTTTTTTCATGATACTAGTTGCTATTAGATACAAAATTTTGTTAAATTAAATTTGGGAAAATTATTTGCGAATTTTATGGTTGAATTGAAGCAAATTAATGGAAACGTCGTTTTTCCAGTTGACAATTTTGTACAGTAGAATGTCTTTACTTAATTTTTTTTTTAATTCTAAACTATATTATATTACATATATACAGATGGCAATCTTTTATACAAAATTGGTATCAAGTAATGCGATTTCAAATAAAAGTAACTTGAAAATACACATAATTTTAACTAATTATAAATGCAAACTGCTGGCAACCATCTTACTGATATTATATTCCAAAACATTACGAAAAGAAATTTTCTTAAAAAAATTTAGATTTGCAAGACCCAAATTGAAATTTACAAAGAAAAGGTGGCAACTTTATTTTAAATTAGAAAAATTATGCAAACATGTTTCCTATTAATGTTTAATTTTGAATCTGACTTAAATTTGATTCCAAAATAGTGATTTTGTGAACTTATAGATATCTCAATATATATTTTAAAATAATTCAAACATTTCTAAAATAAATTTATACTTGATAGATTTTTAGCTTTAGTGGCAAGGCTGTTCAGTTTTCTTTTTTTTTAATTTATTTTCAGATTTAATTTTGAACTGTTTCAACCTACATTGGCAACACTGCTCAGTTGATCAAAAAGTGTAAAATATGGACCTTTCAATTTAAATTTTTTAAATAAGTTTAACCAATTTTTTTGTGTGAATATGGTTGTCAACACTATTAAATTTATGCTTTATTTAATTCTCGATTTATTTTTTCTTGATCTGATTTAAATTCGATTCCGAATTATAGATTTTTCAATTTACTTCTCTAAAATAAGTTTGGTCTATATTTATTTGTTTTCACATAGTTGGTTACACTTTTAAATAACTGCTTAATTTAATTGTTTTGATAAGATCCAAATTCGGTTCGAAATTATAGATATATCAATATGAAGTTGAAGATTAATTCAGGCTCTTAATTTTGTGTTTAATATTAATTGTTTTCAATTCCGTTAAAACTTATTAATTCAACTTAAAATTAAACTTATTTCTTCAGCTAATTAAAAACAACTTCTTCAAAGTGAGTAATAAAAAATATAACCCACCACTGCGTATGCAAAGTGTAAAAAAGTAATCTTAATATCTCACCCTCTTTAAAACTAAATCCAAATAACAGAAATATGTATCACCATTGCAGCAAACAAAGTAGATACCTTTCAATGCCAGGACATACACATATTCAAACGTGCCTCCTAGAAAACTTCCATGCAATGAAATCCTCAAACTCAGAGTGATTTCTGCCTAACCGAGTGAAAAAGAACTAAAAGTCGTGGTTGAAAAAGATAAGAAGTTTTTGTAAGTAAACGTGACAGAATAATATTTGCAATTTTCACGCTTGATATGTGAACAAATATTCTCATAAATAAAGCATATATTTTTTTCAAGTGTTTTTTACGCTTGTTTTCCTACTTTGATTGTTTTTACAATTTGCTTAATTTTTTTGTTGCAGAGAATACATTCTTTCATCTCTCACCATGATTTATACCCGACAAATGCAAACAAGCATAAAACAATCTGCTGGCGCGGTCAATAGCACACTGGTGCACTTTTACTTCAAAAACCGTGAGCTCTCTATCGCTCAGTCGGAGAGAAACCTTTGTTGATGTAAGAAATTGTAAAAATGTAGTTCTAAGCATATTTTTTATTTCTTAAATATGTATATACTTACGTCTGTGTGTGTGTATGCATTCAAATATAATATATCACTTGATCCGGGTATCAATATCAATTTCGGAAATCCGCTAGCTGGCTAGCTCAGCTTATTATATTTTTTATAAATTCAAAATAAAATAAAATCCCATTGACTTAGTTAGGCAAATGTTGACATTTATGCTGACCAATCAGCTAAGTTGAACCGGTATTAATATACCAAACAATGCATTGAAGGGTATAATAACTTTGTGGCGCAGTTATACGTAGGGGTCTTAGTAGTCTTGTGCTACATAAAAGTTGTCAAGCACTCCATTCCTTGAAGTCTTTTGAAGGTAAAGAGAAACCTTACCTTATTACAGTTCACAAAATGAATACAACAGTAAGCCACTTTTCAATGTGTGCATGAAGTTCTGCTGAATGAAGAACCAATATTTTCAAAATCGCTAGGTCCCCAAGTTGAGCTCTTTGTTTGTATTCTAACCCTCAGTTTAACCTAATTATATTATCGATTGGCATGGGATATCAATCCGATGTCAGAATTCAGAGTCTTTAGGCTTCGAGAAGTCATTTTGGTTTTGATTTGTCTCCAGGAATATCCTAATTCTTGCAACTTTACTTCATCTTGACGAATCCACGTATTGATCTTTCTCACTCGTCTGGGGGTCCCGTGAGGCTTGCTGCTCTCGTGATGTCATCTTCGAGCTTACGCAAAGTGTACCCAAACTATTTCTATTCTAGGCGACGGATCTCAATGAGTTCAGGTGCCACAGTGCAACCAAAAACAGGAGTTACTGCTCAGCTATTTATGTGATTTCACCTCGATCAGGTTAAGTAATCGGAATTATTAATTTCGTTTTTTTATATTGGTTTCTGTAAATTGATTAAGATGAAAAGGTGATTAGCCTTCTGAATATAGGGTCCTGAAAAGCTCGTCTTTCTCTTGGCTAGAAAGCCGAAGGACTTTCTTCCGCACTGGTGATAAGGTTATACCGCTTGTATTTGGTGGTCAGAGTCTTGTTCGTTTTGAATAGAGATACCACGTGAAAGTGGGGTTGACATTTGGAAATGATATGCTGTTTGTTTGTATCACCAACTCCATTTACCCATTTTGAGTGTTAGCTAATGTGACACAAATAGTAACCCAAAATTCAGATACCATGGAAGCCCCAGCCAAAATCTCACCTTATATCGCTTACCCACCACATTTTTGGAAATCAATATTAAAATTTATACTATTTTATTTTCAACTACAGCCATTAGCTTCCTTATTTTCTGCTTTTAAACATTTTTCTCCCTCCACTTTGAACCCTCACCCATCCTATGGGCCGACGATTGTTTGCATTCTAACCAGCTTACTCAAATAACCGCTGTGACATTTGAACAATTTTTCGCAGCTGTCAGAGCACGCTGCCAAGCTCGTTACCAGCATTTCATATCCAAATACATTCACACATTAACATTTATATTTACACAATCATAAATTGTAGAGGAGCGCTTTTTTAAAGTATTGATTATCCTTTTTCCTTATCCGCTTTCATTTTTTGTATGTATATGTTCTTTATGCTATGTTGCTTTGCCACTCATTTGCCGTATCATTTTGCTCTAACGACTAGCTGAGGAGCTAGAAGCTCTAGAGATGGCAACCTGGGAAGCTGATGAGTACAGGGAGAGTTGCCATTAATTTTGTTCTTTACCGCTGCTCCATTGGTATTAAGTTGTCAAATATTTGTGGAAATATAAATTAAAACTTTTTTTTTTAGTTTGACGTCGGTGGGCGTCGGTGCGGGAAGGTATTGTGAGGACGGGTGGAAAGAAGCAAATATCAATCAATTTTGGGTTTGATTGCTTAGCATTGGTAGTGTGATGAAATCGGTTGTGAACCAATAAGCTTAGGGAAGCTTAGTTGCTTAAGCTATTAAGACTTGGAATTGACGCTACTGATTGCCTTAATTGTTGTTTAGTTATCCACTAGAATATTTATGGACTTGCTAGTGATCAGAAGTCCACCTTGGTACTTTTGTTATGCCCTTAGTTTTGGCTTGATAAATTGAATTGGAATAATTTAAAAACGCGCCCCTTTTGCTATTTCACTATTTGATCCGTCTGTGAATATGTCAGATGCACCATTGGAACAGTCGATCATAAAAAATTCTCTTATACTGGGGAATAAAACTTTGTGATACACATCAGTCTCCCTTTTTCTTGATGACATTGCCAATTTTTCCCGAGTTCTTTAACAAAATCCAGTATAATAACATGCCCGTAGTGACACCAAGTTTCGCTACAACGACCTAGAATCATGAGCTGGCCGTACACACTACCTCATACTTCACTTGTATGTGTATTGGCGGGATGTCGAGGAAAACCTCCAAAGCCTTTGTTGACACTTTTCACTGCGCCTCTGATGTCCAGCAGCACCTGTTTCAGGGGCTTAGTACGATAATTTTTTAATAACCATATCACCGTTTCATGTAGTAGTATTGGTCTCTGACGTTTCCTTTTGGATGCTACACAATTTTTAGCAAGCTTAATGTTCGGGGTATAACAATAGTAGAATTACCACCAAAGCAACATGACTTTTTTTATGGTTAAAGAGTACTGAATGGGTTCTTGTTCAACAAGGTATATATTTTATGGTTCTTATTTATTAAAGACTGTTTAGCAATTTAAGCTTATCATATTGGCTGCTTGCTAAAGAAAACCAACGTCACTATTTGAGCACTATTAAAAATTTCAACTCAAACTCGGACAGAGAGCAACCTGATGCCCGCCGGTTTATACACACAAACTCTCCTACAAATATTAACTTATTCAATAAAATTCGAAGAAAATACAAATCTAGAAATACTTAAATATATCACACTGCAACAACCAATTTGTCTACAGGAAAAACTAAATCCACATCTTGAAAACTCGAAGAGACCGAAAGAAATTCAAGTTTAAAAGCAAAACAAAAAACTCAACATGAAATTTGAGACCAGCAAGTGAGAGAGTGCGTTGAGAGCAGCAAGTGTACTATTAAACAAGATATAGGTATGTGCATGTGTGTGTGTTTGTTCACATCATTTGTAATCTTAGATGCCAAGCGAGCATAGCAAGTGTACACTTTAAATGGATTGGCCAAGACAAATGCACGGAGAGGATAAGCAAACATTGGCGAAACATTGTAGGCCTGATTGTTTGATGCTTGGTCGAATTTGAACGTTAACGCTAGCTTAAAAATTTATTGAAACTCGTTGCGAAACCTAATATTTATATACACGAAAAAAGAACGGAAAATTTTTCAAAATGAATGAAAAGAAAAGAACTGAGGTGAAAAAAAATATGTGAAAAGTCAGGCATTTGAAAAGGAAAGGATGAATTTTATTGGCAGAATATTAGCTAAATGATGGAGCATACACCGCTTTCACACACACTCGCACTCAGAAACACGTACCATGCAAACAAATAGCAAATAAGATAAATAACACACGAAAACAATCAAACAAACAACATCAATAAAACAGCAACTGTGTAAATGGACATGCAAAAAGCAGCAACAGATAAAGCGTGTTGCAAGTACAAGGTAAGGATGCAAACAATTCGGGCCTAAGTGCATATTGTACCACAACTAAAGCTTAGATAGGCGGGAAAAGCATTAAATTCATAAAAATCAAGTAAAAATGTTGACTTTGGTTGGAAGCGAAGTTATACTGTTGACAAATACAAAATTTTTCTTACCGCCCAATTTACATAAAATACGTGCCAAATTTCGTGAAGTTATGTCGTCAAATAAAAAAGTTTTCCAAAGAAGTATTTTATTCCACATGAATGGCAGCTATATCCTAGAGCGACTCAATCTGAACCATTTTACAGAAAATGCATCATTGTTGTAGATAATAACCCAAATTTTGTGAATCTATCTCCTCAAATGAAGATGTTTTCCATAGAAGGTCATCAACTTCAGCTATATGTTCTTATAGTCCATTTTATAGTTTTTGTATACAAGCATTTATTCGATAGTTTAGTGTGCACGGCAGCTATATGCGAGAGCAATCCGATCTATGCTATGCCGTTTGAGATTGCTGTAGTTCATAATCCAAGTAAAATTTCGTGGAGATATTTTAAGGATCGGTTTGTACGACAACTACATGTTCTTATAGTGCAATCCGAACATTTTTTTCGGAAGATTGTAGTATTGTCTTGAGAAGTAGCGTGGGACAACTTTCGAGAAGATATTTTGTCAAATAAATTTTTTCCATATAGGGACATTATTTTGACCGATCAGTTGGTATGGCTGAAATAAGCGATAATGTTCCGATATGAACAATTTATGCGGAGATTATAGCGGTGACTTGTACAATAACCTTTGTCAAATTTCGTGATAATATCTTTGAAAATAAAAAAGTTTAGTTTACAAGATATAGATTTTAATCGATAAATGTGCTAAAGTGCTCTGATATGAGCAACTGTCTTCAAAAACAATCTGTGATAAATTTCGTAAAGATGTCATATCAAAATTATATATAAAGTCGCTCTTAATGCTCGCAAAACGTTTATCTATAGTGTGACATTCGGGCAGCATAACCTAACCTAACTTAAAACTTCTACTACAACAAACCAATAATACCTCAATATAAAGTGTTCCTCTGGTAAAACAATAAGAAGAAAAGGATCGGCAGACAAGTCAGAAGTACTACGTAACAATTTGAAGACTCATCCTAAGTCGAAAGTCTCCCATATAATTTGGCTAGTACATTAGAGTCGTTTGGTCGAAGGCGTTATGTAAATATGCACTATTTGATTGAGCACGTGATTATGAGAGTGCATGAATAATTGAAGAATTGATTGCATAAGCGTTTCATTGATCCTTCTGCTGTGAAATTTGTTAGCAAAGAGCAAGAGATGRGCAGAGTTGGTATATAGTCTGAGGAATTGCTTGCAATTTATATGCTGATTACGGACGGCCGTTGTGCAAGCGACTCTTAACAGCTGGCAGAGGAAAATATTTTTATATTAAAAAAAAAAAAAAAATTGTTAAACTAAATTGAATATATTTAAGTAGCCATGCCACATTGGTCCTGGTATTCAGCCTTGCAGTGCTGGTGAACAGAGCTCAGATTCGCCTTTCTTTACACCATACCACTCAAGTGAATTGCGTACTTAATCTTAGTAAAACTCGGAACTATTATTTCTTTAGTCAAAGACATAAGACACATCGCTAAATTCAGAAAACTCTCTATTTTCGTCCAAAGTTCTGTTTTGCTTTCAGCACAAAGCCGTTCGAAGCATCACCCGGAATCAAAACACAACTCTACAATTTCACTTTTTTGGTTAAGGTAGTTTTATAATCAAAGGAAATTTTACTAGTTATAGTCTTGCAACTAATTGCTACAGAGTATTATAGTATATGTAGTTTCGTTCACCTAACGGTTGTACAAATCACCTATAAATAATAGAAATAGATATAGCGTTATAAATATAAATAACCAGGATGACGAAAAAGTTGAAATCCGGTCCGTCGTCCATGCAGGCTGTAACTTTAGTAAAAATTGTGATATCTTGATGAAATTTCGTATGCGGGTTCCTTAGTACCAAAAACATTCTACTTCTCTAATAAGTTTAATGTATATATCTCCTAAACCACTGTAACTACAACAACCAAATACGCCAAGTCCCAATATTACAAGAACTTCTACCGATGACGCAAAAAGGGATAACAACCGCGTTCACTACCCAAATAACGTTACTGTTCAAAATTGCTAAATGGCCGATAAATCAATAACTAAATGCTATGATAAGGCATTATATAGGCCGGGGTAAAAATTGGACGATGGGCGTGGCATCGCCTGTTTGTGGGTGAAATCCCAAATCTCGGGATCCGACCGACCGATTTCGAAAAAATTTGGTATGTGACATTCTTCAAACATTCTTATGTGACATTGTGAAATTGAAGAAAATAGGACAATAACTACAGTGGAAAATGACTATTGCGAATATTTGGAGGACTGAAAAAAGTGTTGGAAAAAAAATTGTTTTAACGGACGAGGATTACTTTCAAGGGGATGAAATTGATTGGGAAGATTAAATAAAGAATATACATTTATCACAGTGATATATTGCAAAGCAGATCTGATCATAGATTAAAAATTTTACAATAACGAGTTTCCCAAGATTGTTATCAGAAAAAAATCGATTTTTACTGGGTTATATATCGGATGTACATATAATTGAAAATATGTAGCTGTTATTGTATTGCAGAAGACAAACTCCGTTTTTTGGAGGTCCTTTTGTAGATCGGCTAGGGGATCAAGGAAATATTTTCAAAATGAAACCCCTTTTAATAAAGTTCGTTAAATTCTGTGAATGATTTATTAAATAATATACCTTTTAGAAAAAACAGGTTTATTCCGAGTTGATGTAACACCTTAAATCAGGACCAGTGATGTGTATATTTTTACTTTGTTTCAAAATCGCAAAAACTTTTTCCTCCACTCGATGCGAGTGTTAAAGTCATATGATTTATTGAAGAATTTTTCAAATACCTACTTGATATATTTCTAGGCTTGGTACTTTGCTCCATGAGCTATCATTAAACTGGTTTTCTGATTCACCCATTCATTTGCTATATTTAGTATTCGAGTTGTCTTGGATTTCCTAAGTGCTATTTAATATCCACACAAAACTTTTGAGCACACAGAGGCATCCATCGAACTGGCATTCACACCGTCTTTAATAAATCATTTAAATACTAGTGACGAGCTGAGCATACTGACACCTAAGACGTCGTCATACATTTTTTTATTTTACTTCTTAAAAACTTTTGCTCATTTCGATTTTCCGTGCAACTAATTGTTCGCCCTTCTCACATTCTACACACAACGTTTGTATAAATATTCGCATTATTTGTGCTCACCGAATGGTACTATAATAACAAAGCGACCAGGAAAGCAAAGTGCCTCACGGCGAAAGAATTCAACTTTTCAAAAGTACTAAAACTATTTGAAAGCTTCGTGTGCATTTGACGGTGTTGGCGTTATATTTTACGCCTGATATGACGCAGCGCGTTGACAGTTGAATATGGCAGCCAACTCAACGTTGCTTCACGTGGCGCGCTCGCAACGCCATGCTGTTCGTCATAATGTACGCCATTCCAGTTTTATTAAATGCGAAGTGGTAAAATCTTTTGTCTACGGCAGCGCTGCTATTCAAGTGATCGCCCCGAATTTATGACTTTGCCATACAAAGGCTGGCATTGTGCTCTTTTCGCCCCATTGTTTTTGTGGTGGCAGTGCAAGGCATTGTTTTTAGGCAATTGTTTGCTTCCTTGATTATTTTTTCCACCGGGCAGCTCAATCAGAGTTACCGCTCATTTTTGTATTGCTGCTGCCTCTTTTTCTTTCTCCCAACCTTCAGATTACATTTGCATTCCATTGTTTCGCAGAAAGCTCTTGAAAATTACTATTGCCTTCGTTCATGCTACGCACTCACACATGCGCGCAAGTTACATATATAAATAGCCCGGCAACAAACAGTAAAACTGATAAACTTGTTGAATTTCTTAATGAAATCAATAGTACAACCGGAAATCAGTAAAATTGTAATATGATGCCATTTCCTTTGCTATTGCAAAAATCAACTTAAAAGATACATCTGTTTAAACTATTAAAGTTATGAGGCTACTACCTTAATCAGCATTTAAATAAAAATGATGTATAAGCAAACACTTACGTTCTTGCAAAACATATGTAATAAGTATAATAAGTGTTTATGATTTGTAAGCAATAATTCATTGCAATAGTAACTCCAATAATTATAATTAATAAAGTGAAAGTTTGGTCTGATTCCAATATCCAAGCCACCTGGTTTAATTCTCTAGGGCCAACTCGGTACTAACTTTTTAAAAACGCTCGAACGCGACCGTGATACAAAATTCGCACGCTCCTTGCTAAGTGGTGATGCGCGAGTTACATCCCATGCTAACCCAAGAACAACAGCAAACACAGATGGTGTGAAGATAGTCTGGTAGATAAGAAAATACATTTATTTGGAATTCTCCCACAGATAAGAATTTTTGTAAATTAGAAGATAAGCATTTTTGTAAAACTATAAAAGCAAGAAAATCTTTGAAATAAAGACACATTTATTCTGACACTGTAAAGAGCCGGTCGTCTACAATTGTTTTCGTAATTGGCGCAGTCGGTAAACGTCTGACATAATCTTAAGATTGGTTAAACGGGTCGCTCGGATTTTCCGAAGAAAATCCACACATAAAAAAAAAAATCAATTTTAAAAATAAAAATAAGGCGTTTCCGAGGCCTTAAAACAGTTTTTATAAAAAAAAAAA
>NW_017537428.1:46589-48608 GCF_001853355.1 Bactrocera latifrons
AAGAAAACCAGAAGATATGTAAAATTAAGATATGAGAAGAAACACTGATCCTAAATAAATATTGAATGCAAATAAAGGATAAGCAGCACTGTGGAATTCTCCCACAGATAAGAATTTTTGTAAATTAGAAGATAAGCATTTTTGTAAAACTATAAAGGCAAGAAAATCTTTGAAATAAAGACACATTTATTCTGACACTCTAAAGAGCCGGTCGTCTAAAATTGTTTTCGTAATTCGCGCGCCTTCTTTGTTGCATGCGTTGTTTCGGCTGACCTTCGGAGGCAACTAGCTGATGCTGTGTGAAATGATTGCCATCTGGAAGCTTGGAAGTTAATAAGTTTGCCCCTTGGAGTAACTAGCTGGGAATTTCTTATATGACCGTGCATTTGGACTATATGAATTAGCAATGAAGTGCTTAGAGCTGTGGAATTAGGGATACTTATATTATGTGTGGGCTCAGTAGTAGTACAATTATTGAGGTGAGTGAAATCTTACATTTCTCCAGTAAAATATTTTTCAACTTTCCTAAAAGTCTGCAGTAGTTAAATGAGTTGAGAATTTATCTCATACTCAAATCACTACCGTTGAAAGACTAATCTCATGAGAATTCTTCTGCATTACAACCGTGCCTTGGCCTGGACCGAGAACACCAAACTTCGACAGTTGTATCTATTCTTTACGTGCATACGCCAGTGGTACATCCTAAATGAAGACAGGTCGTTATGCACTTGGTCCTTCCATTCGATGCGTGGGCGCTATTGCTTCCGTTGTCCACCCATGGGTCTCAAACACAAGCCACAGATTTTCTGAAAGACAGTTTTCTCGAATGCTCTAAGCCTTTTTCATCCATTGCCTACAGATCCCAAAGTAAGATAGGAGTGTTTCTGCGCTAAATCTCCAGGCTAGTCATAATAAGACGCTTTCCGTTTTTCACACCGTGATTATCCCTCCACATGCGATGGGTCCCAAATGTAATTCCTCACACTCAATCTAATATGTTCGCTGAATTCTTTAGGTCTAATTATTTTCCAAAATCTCCAGAAAATGTTCCGCATCAGCACAAGGTATGTCCCATTTCTGTCATTAATACACCTACCATTTCCGAAGCAGACGTCTTATATCAGTTAATATATTACGACAATCATACAGTTATGGTCCAGATATGATTCCCTCGTGCTTTCTTAAGAAATGTGCCAAATATATATACCAACCCCTAACAAAACTATTTAATCCATCTCTTATGCAAGGCATATTTCCATCCATATGGAAAAAGTCATTTATAATTCCTTTGCATAAGAGTGGATTTAGGCCATCTATTGAAAACTATAGCGGAATAGCAAAGTTGTCTGCAATACCTAAACGTTTTGAAGCAATTATAACAGACGACATAACCTTCCGGATCTCTCCACTCCACGGTTTTCATAAAGGGAAATATACAATAACAAATTTGTTTGAATTTGTATCACATGTATCAACGGGCTTTAGGGAGAATAAGAATACTTATGTTATATACACATATTTCGGTAAAGCTTTTGATAAAGTAAACCATTCAATTCTTTTGAATAAACTTGATCTTCTTGGTTTTCAACCAATATTTCTAAAATGGRTTGCTTCTTATCTTAGTCATAGAATTCAACAAGTCATATTTAACGATACTCTTTCTGACATAATCAATGTTCCTTCAGGCGTTCCTCAAGGTAGCCATCTTGGACCAATTCTGTTCTTGTTGTTTATTAATGACATATCATCTGTTGTTAAGTTTTCAAAAGTTTTATTGTATGCTGATGTAAAACTTTTTAAATCATTCACATCGAATAGCGAAAGGTGTCAATTGCAAACAGAGTTAAGCAACCTAGTTTCTTGGTGTGTTAGAAATGACATGCCATTGAACCTTAAAAAATGTAAAAAGATGTGCTTTTCACGTATATCTGTAGACCCTACTTCATACGTAATACAAAACTTTAGGTTGGAGCAAATATGCAGTTTTGTTGACTTGGGAGTAACTATGGACCCCAAACT
>NW_017537428.1:48813-64880 GCF_001853355.1 Bactrocera latifrons
CAAAAATTCTTTTTACATCTTTGGTGAGGCCTATATTTGAGTATGCTTCCGTGGTATGGAACCCTTGTTATCAAGTTCATTCTGAGAAACTAGAGTCCGTTCAAAAAMARWTTTTACTTTTTGCCTTAAATCATTTGCATTGGGATTACAATTTTAATCTTCCCCTTACACTAACCGTTTAAAGCTTATAGATCTCCCTACACTCGCTAGTCGTAGGGAAATACTTGGTATAATATTTCTTGTAAAACTCATCGATGGGACAGTCTGTAGCCCATCTCTCTTGTCTGATATTAATTTTAACATTTTCGCTCGCTCTACCAGGCAGTTTAGACCTTTACTTTTAAAATTTTCTAGAACAAATTTCGAGTTAAACGAACCATTCCACCGTATATGTCACGATTTCAATTCTGATTCCAGCACATTTGATCTAACAGATTCACTCTTTACCATTAAAAAAATTATTTTATCTACTCTTAACATAACAACCATATAACATTTAAAAATTATAAACTTTAATCAAATTCTTAGTTTTGGCTGTTGAAATTTTTGTKTCTGTAGCTGAGCAGCTTAAGATCGCAACGCTTAAAVCTCTCTTGCCTTTTATGACTCGGCTAATTCCGCTCGTTCGCGGATTGCGCCCCTCGCGTCGGTTGGGTAATCGTTGGGTATTATTATTATTATTATAAGTATATGACAAAATAAAAGTAATTAGAGTCAGATCATTGAACTTCCAAGACAATCTACTCTACAATTTGAATTTTTTTTTCTTTTCCTGATATACACTTTAAATTCGGCAGTTTGCATAAACTTATTCGACAATTTTGAAATAATCCTCCAACTAATCTGAACTTTTATGACTTCTGTAATGAACTTCATCGTAAAGTGTAATAACTTGTTAGAAACTTCGGGGTCTCGACTTTGTTAGATTTATGTATGTCTGTATATATTTACCAATGGAATACCAAAACTGATGAAAAAAACTGAAAAATACCAAAGTCTATTATAGCTTTAAACTGTCGAAGCTCTACCAATGGATGGATCTGAATAAGCTCGATCTTTGTATACCACGGTTCTGTGGAGTTCATTGCGAGCTCGTCGGCCATTCTTAAATTAGACTGGTGCAACTTTATTGAATATAATTTATGCAAGCAACTACAGTGTATAACCCAAAGAAGGTGTCATGGCAATGCTTAATGATTTCGGGATTCACTTTCTATGTTACACAAATTAGCTTAAATTTGTTCGAGAAGCTTTGTAGGAGACCACCGGGACTAAATTGAGCATTTGAGCTTTGAAGTGTTACCTTAACTACTGAATTTCTTTTCTCTAGTAGTCAACAATTGTTCTGTTTAGATCATTTTGATGGAGTCCTCATATAGTAGAATTTCCTATCCGAATCCGAAAATTGATTTGAGGCCTGCTTTTGTCTACTTACTCAAAAAAGTCATAATTTTTCGTGATTCTGAAAATTTGTCTGGAAAAATTATTATTTCTGGTTTTGTTAAAAAATAATTTTTTGCAAAACATTTTAAATTCATTAATTTCTATCAATTCATATTAAGTTTGCAAATACATCCTCTCCACTTTTTAACAAATTTCATATTACACATACAACTTTATTCTTCACAATAAAGTCAGTAGAAGAATTAGAGAGTTTTCAAGTATGAAAACTTTTCTATTCCACAAAGGCAAAGCACTAAAGTGCTATGTTAATGACTAAAAGTGGTCAACGAAAAGAACAGCGAAGGGCAACGAAGCCCCTGCAACGACAATAGGGCGCTGAAGTGGTTGCCAGTGACAGTAATTAACCCAGAAGCGACCAAGTGGCGCAAGCGAAGCAACTGATGCAGCAACAGAGCACGTATACACAAATAAGTTTCACAGCGAGGTTCGGGGAATGATCCGAGTCAATGGAACTGGCAAAAAGCGCCGTTAATTTACAAAAGGTAGGCATACAAAAACACGGTGGTAACAATGCATAGATATATTTACTAGCTGTGTGTACATTTAATTACAGACAACAGTGGCAACAACAACAAAGTACTTGATATAAAAACCCGCTGCTAATGAAAAAAGTGAGAGAGTGATCAAAGACTACAACAGGAAGTAAAAAAGTTAAACAAAAGCCAAGTTAATAACAACAACAGAATCAACAACAAAAGTGCGTTTAAATAATGTGGCTCGCAACAACTACAGCAAAAATTTCTTCACTGAAGAGATCATCCAAAAAACTTGACACCAATATCAGCATATAGTTAGTGGCTACAACAGCAGCTACAATAACTAAGGCGCTATTAACAATATCAGCCAACGAGTTGGTAGCACAAGGTAAACGAGCGAGTCGCCCCACTTACACCACCGCGTCAAAGAATTTTCCGGAAGTTACTATAGCATACACTTAAGCTCATATGCACCGGTTCTTCGCCTGGCGAGTTCGTTATAGCAATTAAGCGCGTTAGCAAACGAGCTGCACACACACTCAATCGTTGCAGTTCCACAAAAAGCACACATTTCATTAACTTAATTTCATTAACATTAATGACTACAACAAAACAATTTTATTAATTAAGCATTTCATACCGTTATTTAAGTGCTGGCATTTTTGGGTTGCAAGGAACGATTGGAGAAGTTCAGGGATGTCAGTGTGTTAATATATATATATATAATCGATCAGGATTTCAAAGGTATGACAAGTTAATCACTAACCTAAGACAAGTTTTCAACTCGAATTAAACTGCTCTGTAGCCAATCGTTTGAACTTCTGTTACTTATATTACGCAAGAGGTTGGAGGGGCAGAGTTGAGGTTACCGGCTCCTCTATATTTCTAAACAGTTACGTTGTTACCAATCCCATTTGACAATAACTTCCAACCACCTGTTATTTACAATCGCTTTCACGGTCCCAGGTGAGTGTCCACTGTCCCTTCCTTACCTCTCAGCACAAGTTCCTCGCCTCAAATCCTATTTAATTGACTCAACGCTAAAAGGCAAGCATAGCAAACAACTACGCCGAAGTACCGAAAAATTGCTTCAAGTGCACCTTCGCTGATTTTCATGCAACATTTTGCAATATGTTGCATGTTCACACATACACATACCTACAAATTTTTATATAATTATAATAAGAGCGCGCAAATGGAAAACACTGCTGATTACACCAGCGAAATAGGCAAAGTGCTTGGAGATCAAGCCAAAATTAAAGCCCTAACGAGTGAGACCACTGTGGCAATCCGGAATCTGGATGAAATAACCGGAGAGGAAGATATTGCCAATGATATTCGCACGCAAATAAGAAAACTAGGGGATAATAAAGGATCAATCAGAGGCATTAGTGCGTCATATGCAGGCCCCCAAACAGATGTGAAAAGCCTCCCCGCCTTATAGGCTAGGCTACTCATTGAAGCAAAAAAATAAAAAATAAAATAGGATGGGTAGTGTGCAGGATTAGGGAGAAGCCAAACCTTAAAAAATGCTTCCGGTGCTTGGAATATGGCCACCTGGCGAGAACCTGCAAAAACTCAGACGTGGCGAAAAAGGCCACTTTGCAAAGACATGCAACAACGAGCCGTCTTGCAACAAGGAAAGGAGAACTCTGACCATCAGATAGGTAGCCAGAAATGTCCTCTCTACCAAGAAGCGTGCAAAAAAGTCAAAATATGAGGGTTATACAGCTTAACCTCAACCACTGCGAAGCAGCACAAGACTTGCTTACGCATACAGTTTTTGAGCGGAAAATCGACGTGGTAATAGTCTTTGAACAATACAAAAATGTTAGCGCAGCAACTTGAACCTCTGCCTGTAGAAAAACGTGTTCCAAGAAAAGGCACTAACAGCGCAAGCCTACTACACGCGAGCAAAGATCCGCGAAATAAACTTCTTTAGCTGTTACATTCGGTCAAGCATCGCGCAAGGTGAATATGAAATTATCATTGATAATCTTGTACGAGAAGTGTCGAACACCACAACGGCGGTCCCACAAGGTAAAATAAATAGCGAGAGTAGATGGAGTTAGGGCTTAGTACGTAGGCGTCCTACCCCGCAGGTTCCGCACTTGGTAACAATGGCGGCACATGCGCGTATCGTGCATGCCGTCTGAAACAGGAATCTTTCGAAGTTTTCCCCTCCGGTAACAAAAAAAAAAAAAACAAAAACAAACTACAAATGTGGCTGTTATCTATATATATCAGCAAGCAGTCCCGTTTGTTTTTTTAATATTTTTTTTTTTTTTTCTTAAACAATTTGGCAATTTTTTTGCCCCATGTTTGTTTTTTGTTGGCACAATTTTTGTATTCTGCTGTAGCTGGTAGCGCCACAAGCATCGGTTGTGATTGGTGTGTGCATTTCGATGAAAAATGCATGAAATAATTTTTGCGGTAAAGCTATATGCATATATGCAGAACACCAACAATAAAAATAGTATGAAACAACAACAAACTGCGAAAAACAACACAAAAAACAATGTTATGCTGGGGCTACATTTTCTCTGTTGTTGCTCTTTTTTGCATTGGCATTTGTTGTTGTGCATGATTAATGAGCGGAATAAAAAGCGGAGGTATAAAGAAATCGGGTAAGGTATCAGTTGACAGAAAGAAGTGTGTGATGAAAAAGTTGTTAAACGCTGCAATTTATCTAGGGGATTCGCGTTATTACACAGGCGAGTTGACATATGTACGTACACACACATAAAATAGATAACGGTTTATAAATAACCTCTTATTTAACAGTTACTTTCGGTTACACAAAATTGAGCTGTGTGTGCCCAAAGTGGTGGAGTGACAAAGAAGAGGCGGCATAGAATTAAAAAATGTTTTCGACTGCGCAAGTAACGGTAATGAAATATGCTTACAGCATAACAACATAACTGGTTATAATAAATTTTTTTAAGGACATATTATTATGCAGGATCAATATTTTTTCGGAGTTTTAAGCTCTAATTTAAGGTCTTGGGGAGTTTTAGCCGGCTACGAGGTTCAGAGGTTTATGAAAACAATTTTATTTTGTTAAAATCTTCTTCAGAAGCTCAACAATCAGGAAGAAACTACAATACTGTATTGGAATTAGCTCCTTAAAATGTATACTTAAACGAGTAAGAAAGGGCTAAGTTCGGGTGTCACCGAACATTTTATACTCTCGAATGATAAAGTGATAATCGAGATTTCAGGGGTGGTTGTGAACCGATTTCACCCATATTTGGTACATGTCAGCAGGAGAATATTATATACCGAATTTCATTGAAATCGGTGGAGTACTTCCTGAGATATGGTTTTTAGTCCATAAGTGGGCGACGCCACGCCCATTTAAAATTTAAAAAAAAAAGCCTGGATGCAGCTTCCTTCTGACATTTCTTCCGTAAAATTTAATAATTGCCTTTAAAACAAGCGTCGTTCATACGATTTTTTAACAAGCATTTTATCATTCTCATAATACAGAATATATGTATGTTGCAAGGCAGGAAATATCGAGAATATTGTAAAAATGCTAGAGGTCATAGTTAAGTTAATCATTTTGTTGTATATCTACCAAGCATTTTATCCGTCTACTCCAGCTTTAGACCAGTTATAAAACTCAATGATTTCGGGTTTTTTCTTTGCACTAATTTTGCCTAACATAAGCTGAAGGCCCTGGCAGCCAGTGCTTTATATCTATAAGTGGAACGATTATTTACAATTATTTCTCTTTTAAATAAATAAATAAAAATAAATAAATTTTGCTTCGTGATGCATTGATGATAGCACAATTACTACCTTGTTTGTGTGTTTTTTTTTATCACATACATAACTACATAGGGTTACTTTTTCATGAAAGCCAAACACAGTTGATAATTCTTCTCGAGTTTTTGGAACCGCCTTGTTGACTGTTTGACCGGTTGGAAGGAATTCATAATGCACAGCACCACGATAATCGAAGAAAACAGTCAACTTGACCTTGATTTTTGAGTGACTTTGGCGCGATTTTTTTGGTCTCGGCTCTAATTTGGCACGATATTCGCTCGATTGATCGGTTGTTTCGGGGTCGTAAGTATAGATCCAAGTCTCATCGCCAGTTGTAATGCGTTTCATGACACTCTGATAGTCGGAAAGCATCGTTTCACACACTTCAACGCAACGCCTTTTTTTTTTAAATTCAATGTTTTCGGTACCAGTCGAGATTTGACGCGCTTGAGGCCCAAAACATCTTTCAAAATGGTATTGGCTGAGCCTTTGGATATGCCAACTTCATCAGCAAGGTCTCTAATTGTTAATCGACGGTTTTTCAACAAAAAAAATGTTTGATTTGAGGACCGTGAGCTTCGTCGGTTGAGGTTAATAATCGCCCTGGATGCTCTACGTCTTCGACACGTTCACGGCCGGCTTGGACATAGCCTCATCACCAAAAGTCATAGCCTCATCACCAAAGGCTTTCTGCACCATCCTCAATGTATCCGCAGCAGAAAATTGATTCCGTAAAGAAAATTTAATGCAAATTTTTTGCTCAACAAATTTCGACATCACAAAAAACGAAAAACTCACTTGTAGCAGCGCACAAAACGACACGTATCTCAAACACTAATGAATATTTTGACATGAAATTTGACAAAATTATGACTGACAGTACTACCAACCTAAATAAAAAATAATAATTTAAATTCAAATGTCACCTTATTTTTTGGACACACAGCTCTTCTTAGTTGGAGAAACTTATTAACGTGTAAACCTCAATTTCTAATTAATTTTTGTCTATTACTTTTGTGATTTTAATCTGGCATTGGACCAAAGTAGGTTGGTTTTGTAATTATTTAATAATTAATATTAATATAGTAAAATAAAAGAGGGACGCTACATTTTTACTAAGAGCTCTTGTGTTTGTTGACAAGTTTGCTCTTTCCTTGCAAAGTTTTTTCTTTTAAAATCGTACTTTTGATGTTCTAACAACACCGTTAGACTTGGTAACTAACTTTTCCCTAACGAAACCGCAAAAAATAAAAACTTTATGCCGATGAAAGCAGAATTGGAGGGTAAAGGACTATGTGGAGTACATACATTAGTTAAATCGACGGCGAGACGGTGATGAAAAGCCGACAGGCGATAAATTAAACATGTTGAAAGAGAAATGCTAAATCGAGAGAAGGGATTAGTGATTAGAGAAAGAGAGCGATAAAGACGGTTAGTGAGAGTGTGAGAGAGCACGTCAGCAAAGAGAGTTGTTGAGAAGGAGATAAACAAACATTAGTACCGCAAGGGATAAAATTTACTTCGAACGAGCTGACAGCTGGCTATCTGCTACTTTAGCGAACACTAATACCAGAAGAAACTTGACTTCATCCTGCTGCAACTTGGAAGGATTGTGGCAACTATTCTAAAATTTTCAACGCGAGCTGCTGTTGGTACAAAGACGCCCAGATGAAGCAGGAAGGCGTTGAAAATACTACGACGTAGGGAAGCCGGGTTGATCGACAATGTTTTGTCCCGATTTTTCAACAACGAAATTGTTGTTGTTTTGTTGTTGCCTGGGTACTTTGTTGCCGTCGTTGCAAAGCAATGTTAATTTGATTGAGTTAGCCACATTAAAAGTTGTGTGGCAAGTAACAAAAGCAAAGCAGCTGTTGTAATGAGCGTGAAAGCGTCTAGTTAAGGGGAAGCTTTTATTTGAGTACAACAGGAAAAATAATACAACAGAGAGCTTAAGTTATCTATACCGTATGGAGAAACCAAAGCTGAGTTTTTAAACTGGAGGTCATTCAACTAAAATTATGTCTTTGAACCTTGAGCAACAGTTTTCCAAAGCGGATTAGTGATTTTGCGGATGAAGAAAACCCAATGAGAACATGGTAGAATTGGTATTCGTTTTTGGATCGTATAGTGCCGTTACAAGTAGGTCTACATCCGTTTTATTTGCATGGATTCGTCTGTTTAACTCAACGCAAAATTTGCCTATTAAACTCTCGATACCTTCAAAATATTCACCATAAACAAGAAAGCAGACAACTAGAATTAATAAGCAAAAATTCTAAATTTTTAGATAGGGAATTTTTTGCTTAAATTTTCAAAAAGACCAGCTTTCGTTTCTAGCTTCCAAAGCTAAAGCGGAAATGTCTCATGCAGCTTGGTACAGTTTTAAACCCCGCTCCACTACAATAAATGCATTGCCTTCTACTAAAGCAGCCACATAAAGCCATGACCACAGCAACCAAATCAATCATCGAAATTACCAAAAAATAGCACTTCATCAACAATAGTGAGCAACTGTGCAACTAAATGGCAAACAASCAACAAGAACTGGCAGTTGTGAACCAACGGAAATTCGGAAAAGATCGACGTTTAGTTTTTTATTTTACTTACAGCTAACGCATAAATGAATAGGCGTCTTAGTTGAGCTCTTTTCTCATGCGCTTTTAGAGCGATGCTTATCAGCTAGGCGAAATTGGTTTGATTGTAATACGTCACACCGCCAGATCCGCTCTCAACAAGTGTGCAATACATATTTACCCGTGCAGTTACGACATTTGCTCCTTGGCTTGGGCTGTTATTAGTTACAACTTCCTAATCGGTGGTCGTGGAGAAATGTGAGAGGGTCTTTCAGTCACTGTCAAGTCTGCTCTACTAAAAGCGTGGACACAACTTGTATGCCGGGATAAAGAACTAGTCCAACTATCCCACTTAAACTGGGAAGTGCTTTTAGTCCCAATATGTGGAAGTTACACGTTTTAGAGCATCCACCATCAGAATATCGTCCAATCTTAAAGATACTGGAAGTGTTTACGCTATGTCATTCTTTTAGTTGAAGAAAATGTTTCGTTCCACCATTGTCACGCGCGCAACAGTTACTGTGTTGAGCCATTGTTATAGAAAGTTATTGCTAATATGTTTGCCCACTTCAGAATGTACAACCAACGAATTGCGCACTTTACAAAGTTTTACTATTATTTTCAGAGTGCGAGTGTGGATTTTCCCCAGTGACCAGTAAAAGTTTGCGAAAGATTCACTACAAATTTTATTACAATTACTAGTTAAGAAAACAATAACTTTATGGGCAAAAGTGCGGCTGATAACGATAGAGAACAAGATACATTGAAATTTAAAAATGTAAAGTGAATTTTTTTTAAATATATTAAATATTATTCCTATATATGACTACTAATTCGGGCTTCCGTATGATAGGTAGGGATACCTTTTATCGTTATTATTATGTCGAATATTCTTTTCAAGATCTATCCAACGACTTTGATTATATCACTGGAAAAACTGGCTATTCTTAACTTTATTGATTGATATTCATTGAAATGTGAAAATATGGATCTATTTATGCTGAAAAACTTTTAAAACTAACTCGCTTTTCTTCGAAAGATCGTCTAAGTACATAGTCGGCTTATATATTATAGTTTTAAACAGAATGATTCCCTCGCGTCCAGCTTCTTCAATATAATGCTGGAAAAAATAAGTGATTAGCAATTAAGAACCGGACTCCATTTTAGAACAACAAAAATGACGCTGGAAATGACTGGAATGATAATGCATGGTCTTTTATCGGGGCGATGAACTACTAATGAGCTCAGCGAGCAAATGTTAGTAATATGAATGTTCATTTAAGCCATGCTCAAACAATTCGCTGCTAAATTTTTTTTTTACCAATAACTAGATCTCCCTATTCTTACCGCAACCACTCTCTCATGTTTTTCAAAATAATTTGAAAGTTTCCCTCGACTTTGGCCTGAGCACATTAAAATAGCTTTGCCATTACCTTAGATAAAAGAACTTTATTGAAAATTTTATTATAAGTAAATAGCATTCAAAACAACGTAGGTGTATACGCTTAATTGAGAAGCATTTAGACAAAATTGGGAATATTTCTTTGAAAAAGGAAACGATAGTTTGATAACGATAGGTGAGATAAAGTTAGAGTTACTAACATAGCATTTTCAAATTAGTTTCTTTCATGGACTTTGGCCACCGTATCTATTGTCATTCGCTTTCGCCTTCAATCACTCCTTTCTGGGCCTAGCCTCTAATGCCGTATCAGCACGATTAGCGTCCCCCCAGAGAAGGGAAGCAAAGCTACCGCCGGTTGGGCCGATATCCTAGCCTGCTTGTTTTCTTGGTTCCCATCCATGTTGAGTTTTAATTTCAGAATAATCCAAAATAAAGTAATTAGGAAAAAGAAGATAGATATATTACCTTTGCTCTAGGAACTAACTTAGTTACTTAGTAATACTGGTAGTGACGTAAATTCCCCAGTTAATATCCGCGTGGAAGATCTATTTAAAAAAAATTTCTGCCGAAAGGACTCTCTCAGTTAAGATAAAGGGCAATCAGCAAAAAGGACAGTGTCGAAAAAAAAAGCCGCAAGACCGTTTGAGTGTCTCCAAAACACAATAAAAATTTAAGCTAAAAGTTAATCATATAAATAAAGCTTTAAAAGGATATTACAGTAGCATGGGCTTTTAACGAATCATAAGGCTTATGCATGGTTCTTTTTGATTCGAAAAATTCTGCGAACTCTACTGAACCGAACGGCGAATCGCTTAAGAAAAAAATTGTTCCAATCCGCCATATATCTTCATTACTAGCATTTTAGCACACAAATATCATTTTAGCCAATATACTAAAGTTTTATGCCATTGGAAATCGATGTCTCAGTAAATAAAAAATACTCTCACCACGAAGTAAATGTATATAGACACACAAAGGATGCGACAAGCACGCATAGGTGCTGCAAGATTAAAGCAGAAGACTTGTTTGCCAGCGCGCCAAATGCTTCAAATTGCAATAAATAATCAGCAAATCGTTTGGCAAAGTCTATGTGACCGAAGGCGAGATGGGTTTGTGAAAATAAAATGCGCGCCTTGGTAGCTTACAAAAAGCAAATTCAGGACGCGTATATATGTGTGTAAGGCCAAATGTTACTAGATCTGGAAGCTGGAAGGGAGGATATATTTATTTAAGCATTAACTTTATTTGTATATTTATTTTTACATATATATATATATATGTACTCATATTTCAATATAATAATATGTATGTATTTGTATGTGTTAATAAATATGCCAAATATGTTTGTTCTTTCCTTTTAGTAATTGAATTGATTGATTTTCCTTTTTATAGCGTACAAATTACGTTATATACCGATAGAAGCCGAAAAAAATAATAATGGCTTGCGGAAATGACAATAGAAGATGCTTGAAAGCATAATTACCAATAAAGGTCAAACGAAACGAGAATCGCAGCAGTAAAGTGCTTGACTAAAGTTACTGTTGTTGTGCATGTGGTTGTTGTTCATGTGGTTCGAGTGTATTGTGTTTTTGTATTTACAAGGGGTCAGATGTCCATTTTAAGTAGCACATTAGTCGTTTATCCTTTTTACTGCGTCTTCTGCTTCATCTACTCACTATGTTATAGTTGCTTGAATTGTAATGACACAATGATTTGCCAATATTATTAAGCCGAAGACAGTGTTGCCATTGAAGCAGTTGTTCTTGTTGCTTGCTGTAATGACACCAGCGGCTTCGTTAGCAACTTTCGAGCCCCAGCTTTCAACTGGGTTAAAGTACTAAGTGCAAAAGGGTCAGTTAGTCCTTTACAACAAAAAGAATATGTCGTAATAAAGTAAGCACACTCAAGTGGAATTATGGCCAACTAAATGGAAAATTTTCTCATATATTATATGTGTGTGAGCGTATTTATTACGGTTAGGGGAAGGTGGGGAATGTTGGGCATGGTTTTGATTTATGTTAAAAAGTCACATAAAAGATATTTTTTGTGAAAATTCCAAAGCATGGATTTGTAGTGCGAGTCGTAATCTTCCTTTTGATAACATTGGTTTGATAAAATTCTACAAAAATTTAAAAGTTATAGCCATTGGCGTAAAAAACCTGATTTTGCGATTTTGAAAGAAGGTGGGGAATGTCGGGCCAGTCTGTAAATCGATTATTTATCAATGAAAATGAAAGAGAGATTCATAAATAATAATACAAATAGGAATTGGCGAAAAAATTATGCCGACTCGCATTGGATGCCGGTGTAAGTGTTCGGGTTCGGTCCGGCACATTTCAAGTGAACCCCTCGATCACAAACGATGCAATGGGCGGTGTTTTGATGATTCTCGTGCTTCGGCATCTTTTTCTTGTAAATCGTGCAAAAATCGAAGTCCTCTTGTCTTGCGGCCACGTTTTGATTTCGGCGGAGGTGTGCCCAATTTCAACGGGCCAATCGATTTCAATGCATCACGGAGCTGTGGAGCTGAAACAAAAGACAACGGTGATGATGCAGCACCACTTGTTGAAGCTGGGGAACTTGTCGATGCCTCCGACGTTGACACCTCCTCATTCGCAGCAGTCACAATGGCATCACCAGAGGCAAGAACTCGACGTTGATTGTCGGCGTCTTTCTCTTCGTCACCGAACAAGTTTTCGCCGCTCAGTTCCGAAGCGTCAAAGTCAACTTCAGTGAAAATTTGCGGTTTGAACGGGTAGATGCCAGTTGTTCGGAAGCCGGATTTGATGGTTTTCGGCGTTAACATAACATCGAGGCACTGATCGACAATTAGCGGCACATGATATAGATCGAAAGTGACACCAATGTTGGACTTTTTCCATGCATCATGCTTCACGGTCATCATGCCTTAAATGGTGCAAATACCGCAACATCTAGCGGCTGCATTTTGTGCGTGCATTTCGGCGGAAAAGACAGCAACGTGGTGCCATGATCCAACGCCAAATCTATCGCCTCGGTCGATAAATGCGAACCGTGGTTGTCCAGCAGCAACATGGTTGGCGAATCGGCATTAGCACCGGCTGTCTCTTATACACATCTAGATGTGTATAAGAGACAGAATCGGCATTAGCACCGGTGTGCTTGATGAAATGACGCATGAATTGAGGGAATACGTCAGAGTTCATGTAACCAGAACCGTTCGCAACACCAACAGCGCCATGACTCGCATGAGTCATAAAAATCTCTTTCATGTTGACTCGGGGAAAGAGGAAGAATGGCGGTATAGACTGGCCACTAGCGCTGACGGCCAAAGCCAAAGACGCATTGGAGCCTTTTTCGGCAGATGTTGATGAGCCGACCTACTTTTGTCATTCATGTTCCATATTCGGTGAGGTTCAAACGGCGTCTTACCGAGAACGGATGAAAGGTTGGCAAAGAATGCATCGACATTCTCTTTGTTGAATCGCTTCGCACGGCTCTGGCTTACTTGCTCTGGTGTTCGCAGTGACAAATTTTTGTGGCGTTTCATGAACGCCAGCTGCCAATCCTTACTCGCCTGTTGATTGTCGTTCCATGGATCCGGATACGACGCGCCAACTTTCCGAGCAAATTCATACGCGAGCTTACGAAGCTCCATCAAACTAATTCCATAGTTGATGTCGCTGGCCTGGAGAATGCAGCTTATCAGCGCCTTTTCTTGTTCGATGTTGAAGATCTGAAAAAAAAAAAAAATATATTTATTATTCGATGAAGGAAAAAGAAAGAAACCAGCAGAACTCACTGTTTTTGTGCCCATCGTCGTGCTTTCAGCCAGCAAATTCTTCATTACATCGGCATTGGCAGTAGTAACGTCGATGCTCTCACCATCAAATGCGGCAATATAACGCATCAGGTTGGTCCTCGGAATTTTGTGTGCCGTCGCAGATTGTCGAACGCTGTTGTGATGTATTTTCACCGACTTGATCGCCTCCAAAATGTTGCCGAAATCAACAATTTTCTCTTGTTTGGGATAGTACCGCGGCATAATGACTAAAAAAAATTTTTCGGAGCACGAAACTATCAGGAAATGTTGAAAAACTATTGTGTTGTTGAAATTCTGCACGAAAAATCACTTATACACGTCAAATATATGAAGTTAGCATGTCAAATGTAAAAACTATGTTGTCCCCGTAATAAGTGCCCCGAGATTCCCCAAACGCTCATATTTGCAAAATGGCGGTGGATAATGAACACAATGTAMATTCGTGCAAAATTTCTTTTGTGTGTCGAAGGCTCAACTAATATTATAAACATATTTACCTGGATGAATTTATTGGAAAATGTGAAAAAAATCAACTGTACACAGAGCTGAAAAAAAACTTTCGGAGTGTCGAATTTCTTTTTGTTGTCGCAGAGAGGTTAAAACACGAGTTCACAGCTCGAGTGCTATATAGAAACTGAGCTTAGTATGAGACGAGCCGATGACAGTTGGTTGCAGCTGTCAACCTATACTAGGGAAAAAAATATCGCGCTCGCCCTGGATTCGCCATGTGCCCAACATTCCCCACCTTCCACTAATTATAGGCAATGAAAAATATATTGCGAGGAACTTGTTGATAATTCAAATGTTTTTCAGCAGCAAGGCATTGATTGATTGCTCCCATTTTTTCTGAAGATATTTTCTGTGACATTCATTGGTGATCTGGTAGATAACAGACTAGGACCTAAGAATCAATCAAAATTGGAGGCGTTGGCAATCAGGTATTAAAATTTACTTTGGTGGCCTACATACATCATGGACTAAGACCTAAGACTAACTAAGGTGTAATCAACAGTTAATTTATTTCGATTTTTTAATGTAAAGCAATTTGTGGAACTATGCTGATATCTCATATCTCATTTAGCCAGCCTAAAGCGTGACAGTAGAGGAGAAAGTATCAAGATGAAGGAAGAAGTGACTAAATTCCACCTAGCGGAGTGTATAAAATCTTATTAGAAAGAAAGGTGAAAACTCGGTTAAAAATCAGGGATACCAATTCAAGTTCTGAACGGAAGAGTTATGCACTAAATTCCAAAGGGACCTAGTGACATATATTAATACTAACGATTGTAAAACGCTCGAATATATATCTATTATAGTAGAAGGTATTGCCCTGAATTTGAAAGTGTGAGGAAACAAAAGGCTTTCTGATTTAATAGCTCACGATCCCCAGTTCACAGATTCTTTTTTCTAAACTAAGAGATGAAAATTTATTTTCCTCCAGCATTTCAAAAGAGACCTTATAAACCGAATTGTGTACAGCGACAAGATTGTCGAAATATTAAGATGGTGAATGTGGTGTCGCCCGGAGGGGTGACTTAGGCTCATTCAGTCATCCACAGTGGTAACTCCCACTCCGGGTGATAGATAGCACCACTGAGCCAACAAACATTATAACCGAAGTCAACAGATCGTAAAAAGGGATGTTTCCTTCCCCAAAAAGGTAAGAATAATAGTTATAGCCTTAGATATTAAAGTAACATCGCTAAATCAGTTTCAAGACTTAGATAATGTATATGGCATAATGGATTAATGTGAAGATTTAAATGAGAGATATGTGAACAGCGGTAATATTGATCCTGAAGATTGCGGTAGAAGCTGACTGTATAGAGACTGTATTCTATAAAGATTACCCGATGAGAGAGATACACTATTTTCTTCCGTCTTCAAAGAAAGAAAGCTGAACTCATTCCGTCAAAATATAATACATATAGAAAGCAATACTCTAAGCTAACTAGTTTAAATGAACCAAATGGCATTGATTATTGTTTCCATTTCTCAACTCACCATCTCCCGCGAGATATAGAGAAATTAATATCACCTAGCAGGTTATTTATAACTAACTAGCTGACCCGGCAAACGTTGTTTTGCCATATAAATTATTTTTAGGTAATTTCATTGAAGCACTCTGTGATAAACGATATTTTTCGTTTTGTTGTCAGGTGCGAAGACGATCATGCATTTTCCAGATTCAGGCCACAAATACTCAATGATTGGCCTTGTGATTTATTAATTTTCATGGGGAATGCGAATTGGAAATTGGATTCGCTTAAACTCGAATGGCTTATCGGTTGGGATCATTGAAATTCTTGGAATGAGAACTTCCTCTCCTTTGAATTTTCCTTTTAGTAGTGTCGCGTGAATCACATTGGAAATGATTTTGGTGACCGCTAAACGCGTTCCGTTGCATAATTTTGGTTGGTAGAGATTGCGAAGCATGAAGACGACTGAACCAATCTTCAATTGTAAATTGTGCGGTGGCAAGCCAGTCACATCCAATGAATTCAAGAACTCAGTTGGGTAGCTGGTTGCTTCGTCTTCGTTTGTTACACAGTCGATAGATTTGAAGGAATGCAGTGTCG
>NW_017537428.1:65120-77497 GCF_001853355.1 Bactrocera latifrons
GTCTTTCCAGTTCCACCAGGCGCATCAAGGAAAATCATGCCGCCATTTCCATCATCAACTGCCTTCATCACCGTATCGTACACTTCTTTTTGTTGAGGATTCAACAATGGTACATTCGTTCGAGCCAATTGGCTTAATGCATTTGTGTCGTATTCACGTTCACGCTGCAATTCTCGTTCGAAAGAGCCGTTTACTCCACGATCAGGCGGCGTCATTCCTAACCTGGCTAACAAACTGCCGCACATGAGGTAACACATGTCTTCTATCAAAACCAAAGCCTGGTTGTGCATCTCTTCAATAATATCAAGTTGAGGATTCTCTGAATGGACACGAACTCGATGCAAAATGTCTTCTGACATGTCATCCTTGTACTTCTCCCACAATTCACGTGGATTCGATGGAAAACATGTGGAAAAAATGATCGCAAATAATGTGCGTATCTGATTTGAAGATGCGGAAATAGTTGCTTCAGCGATTGTCGTGTCCCAATGCGTATCGTTTTCCAGCAAATTGAGCTCCTGACATGCAACACGAAATGTTGGCAGCACTACACGATTGATAGTTCGAAGTGATTCAAATGATGTCGGGCCACGAACATTCACCAGCAATAGTCGTAAGTAAAAGCAGTCATCATTTTTCGGATAAGCTGTATAAATACGGCCAAGAGCTTCAGTAGAACGCACATCCGGATGACAGGGAACCACATTACCATGCTTTCGGCGTTGAAATTTCTTCGATGAAGCATTCCAAGTGTAATAATGCGGCATCTCTGAGTAAAGTAACGCTGCATGTCCGTTTGCATGATCACTTTGGCAAATTTGTTTTGAGCACGTTGAGCATCATTTGCTGGGGTGAAATAAACTCGTTGACCGTTCTCCAGATGCACTGCCAAATGTGTAACACTCGGATAGCGTTCATGAATGGAAAAAGTGGCGAATACGGAACAACCCAASASTTGTCGACCACGAAATCATTTCCCTTCACTTTAAATGTGATTGCTCTACGGCCATCATGAGAAGATCGACGTCGATACAGTGGATAACCATCTTTTCCAGTGATTTCGTCGACCATGCACGGTGATTGTGGGTTAATGGCGCCACACGGTCCATGCATCATGTTTGTAATTACGAYATCATGCAGGTCTGGATTGGTTTCGAGTTCAGGAATCTCGGCAAATATGATGTCATCAATTTGGTCTGGTTTTATTCTTTCGACTAACCAAATGAGAATGTGCGCATGCGGTAAGCCTCCTTTTTGTCATTCAATGGAATTCATCCAACATCGAGTATCCCCAAAGACACGATGCCTAACTATATAGTGCATGAGCGACCGTACGGTGATATCGTGCTGATCACTTGATGTTTGGCCAGGAAGCAGCAGTTGAACAATTTCTATCCACTTAGGATTGCACGTGAMGGTGATGAACAGGTCTGGACGGCCATAATGACGTACATATGTCATTGCATCTGAAGGAATGAAATGAACAGCGAACTCGAATTGATTTTCAAAGTTTCCAACTAAAAATTAATTGAACAACCTGAAATTAACGTTTGGGTTGATTATCGATGAGCAGGCAATAACAAAGACTATAACCCTTTACAATGAGCATTTCACCAAACTGAACTCAACTCTATAAAATCACTTTTCGCTTGCAATTTTCACAATAGCAGTGAACATAAAATTACCAATAAAACACGGCTAATATATCGTTTCAAAATAATGAATTAAATCAAATGGAATTACAATAACCAACGAAAGCCGATAAAAGCTTAAGAAAATGCCGATATTTATGTTACTAAACTCAAGTCACATATATCATTGCGTCTTGCGTGGGTTGTCAACTGTGCATATGCATGCAGCTGTTAAAAGTTGATGCACACAAGGCCATCTACTGGCAATACAGCATTTAAAAACATGTTCGTTTTTATTTTTTTCTTAAAATCGTATTTGAAAATTTATTTTCTTCATTTTTTTTCGGAAAATTTTCCAGAATTTTCTTAAGTATTCTCCTTGTTTGGGCGGAGACCTGTCCGAATTGGTGGTAATCACCGAAATCGGTTCAGGCGTTCTCCAGTTATAAGCGTAGGAACTAACGTCACTTTCTTTTATATATATAGATTTCCAATATAAATTTTCAGTTTCACAGCTTCCTCTTAATAAAATCATTCGCCGAAGCCAAACTAACAAAACACAATCCATTCTTATGCAAGAATTACTTTTTAAATATTCCTATCATTATTGTTTCTGGCACAAATTAAGCGCATTTGCTAACCTCATACGGTTTAGTACTATGGATTAGTTATGGCTTACGTATAAATTAGTAGATACGGCCACGAGTGAAGCTGCAGAGGAATTTCGCACATTTTACACAAGTGAGGAAGTCAAGAAATGGAAGCATTGAAGCGTGATGCTCAGCGTAAACATGTTTGCGTGTTTCTGTATTTGCGTACTAGCACTGGAACGTGCCAGAAATTTTTAATTAAGTTACTGGAAAAACTCTTCATAATTTCTTGGATTTTTACTCTGTTCTTGGCGCTTTGGATGAACTCCAAATCGGAAAAGTTTTAACTACCACGCGAGAACGGATGAGAGGTAGGGACGTGGGGATTTAATGAAAATAAAATTAGAATGTAGTAATAAAAAGATGCTGAATCTTTTGTTTATAATTTTGTTGTAATATAGCACCTATGAGGTAGTGAGATCTAAAAGAAATGGCAACTGGTCATAATAATCATGCGAAGTTAAGAGGCTGTGTCTACAAGTTGTACCAAAAACTGTGTCATTAATGGAAATTTTGTGGAAACTTAAATTGATGATAATTCATCCGAAGAAATTGCAGTAGAATAAGTGCAAGAATGGTTGTAAATCCAATTCGTTTGACTGATATAAGTAAAACAATTGAAGAACCGAAATCGGAAAATTATGATTTATTATTGCTTTTCTCATGAAAGTTCAGGGATATAAAGCCCATCTCATCATTATCAAAGAAGCGCCGAAAGTTTATTTATTTGTTTCTGCACTCAGAGCTCTAAAAGTTAAGATTTAATAACATTGAAATTCCTAGAGAAGATAAAGAATCCAAGAACCACAATTTGACCTTGTCAAATCAATTTAACGACCATAAGAGTTCTTTATTGTGGAATGCGAATTTCTTTGAAAAATTATCAGATCTCGACTGAGGACATAGAACTTTTGGGAGTATCTGTGAAATAAAGAATCACAGAGCCATAATTTAAGACGTTAATTCTCGAAGTTTGGTTAACTCATTCGACCCCGGCATTCTCTTACTGTGTAATGTAGATATTGTGGAAATAGTCATCAGCTTTTGGCTGAGAATAATGAACTTCAGATTGTATCATAAATTAAAATATTTTAAAATTTTATATTAAGCATAGAAGCACCTTAAAGGATTTGGTAAACTTAATACTAGAATCCTAGCATCAAATGGTTCCATGCTCTGTAACCATTTATTTCGCCATATATACTATTAATTTATACCTTTAAGACTCCAAATTGCCTATATATACTCCTTTGGCATCACTAAGCTTTTTTTCGCTTCGTTTTTCTTACCTTCCACATAATTCTCATTATTTCAAACAATTCGCTCATCCCTCTTGCAACTCTGGTCCAACTGCATACCTTCCAAACCACGCTTCAAAGTTATTATAATGCAAAAGAAAGGATAAACATTGCAATCGTACCTCACGCCCCAGCGACAATTCTACCACACTTAGTACTTTATAAGCCTTGTTAGTCCAGGTTTTGCTATTAATAAGATTTACTTTACATTTACTTACATAAAGTACACTTCAATCGTTTACATTTGCTTTGCTTTCTACGCCTCCGACACACACTTCTCCCGCACATTAAATCTGTCAAAGCGCGTGCTTCTTTAGCTGATTTCGAATCGTTCTTAAGTGGGTCAATATTTGTAGAGTAGGCCAATAGCTGATGTCTAAAACGAGAAGTGACCCCGCTAGTACACTATTTTCCAAGAAAGTATGACAGCATTGACTATTCTTGTCGCAAAATAAAATAGTGGGTAAATTCGAAATGAATAACCATAAATATTAATAATACAGAATTATGTGGTCTCATTTTAAACCTACTGGTTTCTTGAATATATTTGCTAAGCAAAGCTAAGCTAGCTGTACATCGAATGTCTTTTATCAGGAGCTCCATACTTTTAATTTAAATAACGAAACTTTTGAGTCGAAGTGCACAACCATTCCGAGAAAACCCGGCCCAAGAGATTGGCAGACTTAAAAAGCTAAACGAGTTTTTCTGTTTTCTGTCTCATTCCTTTTGTGAGGATAGAAAATTCCTTTAGGACGCTGTTACTGTTGTTATGCTTTGTGAAATAGGCCTTGAAATTAAAACTTAATTCGACCCCACCAGAAAGGTCAGCAGACACACAATCTTTATGTAAATGTTAATTATATTTTGGGCTTGGTTTCGAACGAAGCACCTTTCACTGAAAAAACAATCTTCGAAAGAATTTTCTCCATTTCAGCTCAAACTTTTTTTTAAACTGTACTGACAGAATGTATATTTTTGGCCATCTATATTATTATTGTTGTGTTCCAACCACTGCCGCGGTTGGAAAGCAGCCATCTGCAGATTTCAGATACGGTGAATTAGTAGGGCTGAAAAGGAGCCTTTGAAAAGTGTCACCTGTTTTGACTTTGTACTGGGGAGTGTTGCAGCCGTTGGAGTAGAGTGACGATGAGCTTCTTTATGGATAAGTCAAAGCGTGTGCTGAAGAGTGTGTGGAGGGATATATTGTCAGAAGCTCTCTATCAACTTCAGTTTCACTATTTAGTGTTTAGAGCACAAACTTTTTATTTGCCTCTAGTCACACCTACGTAGTCTGTATCCAGTTGCGATCTTTGATTAGGACAGATCTGGCTTTATCAGCGTTTCTCATATACTTGTGTATAAGTGTCGTTGATACTGGTATTAACTTGCGCGAGCTAAAGCAAATATTCATCATCATTACAAAACACAACATCCAAGAACTACATTATTTCACATTTATTGTATTAATTTATTTAAATATGTTACATAAATGCATTTTTTATACACAAAGTTTGTTTTTGTAATTTATATAGTAAAAAAAGTGGTAACTGAAATATCAAATAAAACTGTTAAAACATTCCATCCCATAATTTTCCTACTGTTTAATATGGGTAAAAAAATTTAAATGTAAAACCAAATTTGTAATAAATTTTTTCTTCAAACTTGTACACTGAGTGTTTTGTATAATAACAAAATCCATCTCAGCCAATAGTGACAGCTGTGCTCCTTACAATGGAATTGATAAGTTCTCTGACTGTCCCTCTGGCGACTTCATCATCACTATTGTGTACTTGTTGAAAATATGTTGGCACCTCTAAAAATGTAATTACTGAATTTTTCTAACTGTTTAACAAAATTTTGACCTCTATAGCAGTTAACGGCGACGCGATTAAATTAAATATTTATTTCGCAATAAGTGGCAATGCTGTTGATGTAGTAAGCAAGTTTTGTAAAAAAAAATATTTGTGTGTACTCGAAAAGTGATTTGGTGTTGAGTTGATGAAAAAGTATATAAGGGAGTAATGATGCATATTTGGGGTAGAAAAAAGTTTTGAATAATCAAAGTCTACATCGAGGTTGAAAACCTTATTTAATTCGCGACTATATTTCGTGGGTGCAAAGATGGAAGTGGTTTTAAAGAGGGACGATATATAATAAAAACAATATGATTTCTCGAAAAACACAAGGATACATGTATCGGTTAATAAGCCCATTCTCTAAAATCTGGTAACTGAAGATTGCTTTTAACCGTTAGTGTATACCCACAAACTCACTTTATGTGAAACAGCCGCTGACTCTGTGTATGAAATGTAAATCAGTGACCAAAAATACCTTATAAATTTTTTGTCAACAATTCCGCCTTCCTTGCTTAGACATAGGTTTTTTAATAGTCTCTTTGTGGTCCCTTTTTTACTACAATTCTTCTTCTTTGCTTACTTTTTCTTTGCCTTCACCTCTATCACTAATTTGTATGGTATTTGCGCTTCGGGGCTTTGGTCAATGATGCAGATTAGTTGGTTAGCTAATTCGAATAGATAGAAATGATTTGCTGACATCGCGAAAAGCATACCACGAACAGTGTGGAGAGCAGTTGGCGAGGAGTCAATCGTAAGGCATCAAATCTGGTCAAATACTGCGTGTCTGAATTAATGCAGCGTCGCAGAAAAGAAATAATTTGTATTGCAAATAAGTGTGGCTGTGAAAATTAGATAATAAAGAATTCTGCAAGTAAGTAAGAAATAGTGAGAGTGGAAAGTGAAGAAGTCAAGGTTGTTAGATTTGCACCCAAGGGACTAATTTTCATAAATTCTACTCTCTCAATTTTATATTTGCCTTTGTTCAAGGCTGTGAACTTTTGTGCCGCGTTCGCTATAGGGGAAGGGTAACTGTAATCGATTTGCTAGCATAAATCCTGATTATACCTTAGTGCGTTGGACATATCTTTGAATATATTATATTTACGTGCAGATGGTTCTCTGAATCATTCAAAAAGTAATGTGAGTTGCGAGTGTGTTCTTTATAGGAAATTTACAACTGCCTGATAGTTGCCATATGACACAAAGGTGCCTTAGTTGATTAACTATTCGGAATGGCATGTTCGAAACTCGACTGCAACACATTCTCTTAGAAACACTATCTTTGCGAAAGAGCGAATATAATTCGAATGATCAAAACATCTGCTTTGAGGAATCGCAAATATGTTTCTTAAATGTTTATCATTAAGTCAATTTCTTTGCCTCCGTGTTAAACAATACTTCTTTTTAGAAATGATGTGCAACTAATATCAATACCTGATCCTGGGCCGCCTCATAACACTCGTTTCACTCGTCGTATTTCTTGAATCTGTCGAGCAGATCTGGTTGACTGGATATATACGTTGGCCTCAAAAAGTATGTTGGAACTCTATACAGTTTTGTCTCAAAAATAACTCGACGCTTATATATTAGAAAAAAACCTATACATTTAACAGTATTTTCATATAAAAATTTGTTTACGTTATTGGTACAGAAGGAGTATCGTCGAGAGTTCCCAACTTTTGTCTTCTATACGTGCTTCTTTCCTGAAGCTATGAAAACAAATCGAGTTTAAAATTTTACTCTATATTTTCCAAACTTCTGGCTTTATAGCATAATGTGTTGCGTAACACACATTTTCTGTCGAGCTCTTGATATTACGCTTCAAATTACGATCCTCAATTAAGTATTCTAACGCGCTTGAATGACGATGGTGTGAGTGAAGAATTTTCTGGGTCAGTCAGATGTAAAGAAGCCTATTATTATTATTGTAAGCAGGGCGATAGAAATAATATCTAAATATTTTTAGTTTGATAAAATCCGAATTTGCTCCCTGCTTTGTAGCGATATTTTTGCTATACGGTTTGGTTCTGGTTGCCACTGGTGTATTTGCCTTCCTGGAGGTGAACTTAACTTCAACCACCTTGCTATTGCCAGTCCTCTCATCTAAACCAAGCTTCGCTCATTTCTTTGTACTGACTGTTTTCAAACTCTTTAAAAACACTGCTTTTGCTTAGATCAACTAGTTCCCTCCGGTTTTTTTACAGCAGTTGAATTACAGAAATCTCAGACTACTTTAATAGTTTGTTGCTGTTTTGAATAGATATTTTGGTTCCACCACGAGTGATTATGGAGTTATTATGGTTAAGCCAGGTTGATCCTCGGTACGTGTCGCATAATATCTTTGTCCAGACCTCTCTGTACCTCCAACCACAGGACGACTCACCATCTGATTGCTGTATTATTGATAAGTAATGAACACGCAAAAAAAAGTCAAACCTTAGCTCGATACCTCCTAATAGAAACAGAAATAAACTGTTACCAGCTCGTACCTGCCTAAGTCGTGATATAATGGTATCTCTTACCAGTCGGAAAGGTTCAGCTGGAAATTTTTGCTTAAACAATATTTTGGGAGAAGAGATTTTGACTCAATACGATAGAGTATTTATAATGGCTGAACAGTCGAATGAGCTAAAATTAATTTAATATTTATTAAAGAAAAAAAATCATCCGTTTTAAAATTTCATTGAAAATTAGGCCCATTTTCTTAATTAGCAGCGATTATCGTCTGATTTATTTTTGTTAATATTATCTTTTCATCTTTGTCATATTCACAGCGAGATTTCGCAACGAATAAAGCTTTATTAATGCTCACCAATAAGCATACACACTCACACTGTTTTAATAAACTGACCACAAATATAATGAATTCGCTGCTAAAGCGGCGGTTGCACACAACAACACAATCAAAATATGAATAAATAATGAAACAACAAAAAAAAAAAAAAAAACAATTGCAATAAAATACATATGACTAATAAATAGCCAACTGATGCCAGCAAAGTGAGAGCCAGATCGGTAGAGCATGGGCGGAGAGTGGCTAGCTTATTGAACAGTGTTCAAATTAAAGTAAAATTTGGAAAATATCTATATTGTATTAAACAATTTATTTTGAAAATTTCCTAAAATGATTCAAAACGAAAATATTCAATATGGAGAAGGTTCTAAAAGAGATTTTAGATGACGCGTGAATAAACTGACGCGTGCAATAAACTCGAACAGTGAATATTCTTCAAATAACCCTGTATAAGCGCAAGTTTGCCTCTGCCTAATAATAACAGTTAACTGGTGAAGAAAAATTAATCGAAATTTCTTTTCAAACAATCTGACCATAGTCGGTATAAAAGATGACAAGTCTGAGACGTTACTCTTTCGAACATATTACATACATACCTCATGATGGTAAAACGCTACCAATAGAACTTAGGAAGTTGGTAGCCGCGGTGGGTAAAGCGAATGTACGCCTGGTGTTAGGTGCAGACATCAATGTTCACAACACGGTATAGGGTAGTGGAGTTAGACGGAAAGAGGCGCGTTTTTACTTAATTTTATAATGATAAATAATTTAGCTAAAACTATTTTAGAGATGAGTTTCAAGTGTAGTTTGTATAAGGTCATTTTCAATTTACCTTATTGTATATATGTGAATAAATATTCAAAATATTCGGAGCTTCAAAATAGTAGCTTCGAAAGGTTAAGCCGTCAGCCAAAAGGCCGGAGGTAAAGGACGGAATTTGCTGATATCGCATGAAACCGCATTGTAATTAATGTGGTGAGTGAAGGAGATCCCGCAAAATCCCGAAAAATTCATAGAATCCAACGGGAAAGGGTTCAATGACGCTGGCAGCGCTGTTAGGTATGGCGGGTGGTTCCAGAGCTAAATGGAAATTAAAGTATTAAAGCAGCTTATGAGAGCCTGCAACCCAATTCTGCCAATAAAAAGCTGTTTATTAGTAAGGGCTTCGCGATTTTCTACTCGGCTTGCACTCCTGCTCTCTGAGAGCACTCTCAACAACTCGGCATAAGGGAACTGTGGGACGGCATTTCAAACTCAAAGGAACAGCTGGTACGACGAGGAGTGTCGTGTCGCAGCGTAGAGAAACAGGCTGCCTACCTCAACGCAACGTTTCGATCGACCACAACAAGTGACAGACAGAAGAATAAAGAGGCCGAAATGCGTGAGTATGAAGAGCTAACTGAAGGTTTCAAGACCGGAGCATACTCTTATAGAACCCCCAAAGGTGATCTAATCACCGGTGCCCAGATCATACTTAAATTATGGAGGGAAAACTTCTTCAGTCTGCTGAATGGCACTGAAAGTATAACTCCTGGGAAAGGCGAACCCGATTCCCCAATCGATGGCGATGGAGAAGGAGAGTTAGAATAGCAATAATCCGCCTGAAGAACAACAAAGCGGCTTGTGGCTTTAGACCTGGCAAATCAACAAACGGCCAGATATTCACCATGCGCCAAATCTTGGAAAAGACCCGTGAAAGGAGAATCAGCACGAAAAAGATGATATTGATATTATCGGCCCCAACACCCGCGCCGTTAGTTCTGCTTCTCCAGATTGGACGAATAAGCAAAGCAAATTGGTTTGGAAGTGTACGAGAGCAAGACGAAACAAACAAACAGTCGTCGCACTAGCGAATGGCTCTCACCTCACTGTTGATAGTCATAACTTTGAAGTTATAAACAGTTTCGTATATCTTGGAACCATCGTAAACACCACCAACAATGCCAATCCCACGCACGATAACTCTTGCCAACAGCTGCTACTTCGGACTGAGTAGGCAATTGAGAAGCAAAGTCCTCTCTCGACGAACAAAAACCAAACTCTATAAGTCACTCATAATTCCCGTCCTGCTATATGGTGTAGAGGCTTGGACGATGTCAACAACTGATGAGTCGACGTTGCGAGTTTTCGAGAGAAAAGTTCTGCGAAAGATTTTTGTTCCTTTGCGCGTTGGCCACGACGAATATCGCCTTCGATGGAACGATGAGCTGTAAGACAGAGTTCAGCGAATTAAAATACAGCAGCTATGCTGGCGGGGTCATGTCGTCCGAATGGACGAAAATACTCCAGTTCTGAAATTTTTCGTCGCTTTACCCGCCGGAGGAAGCAGAGGAGGGGGAAGATCTCCACTCCTTTGGAAGGACCAGGTGGAGAAGGACCTGGCTACGCTTGGAATATCCAATTGGCGCTACGTGGCGAAAAGAAGAGGCGAGCTGTTAATAACTCGGCTATAATCACGCAAGCGGTGTCTACGCCAATTAAGAAGAAGACAGTATGTTGAGCTGAGTCGATTTAGCCATGTCCTTCTGTCTGTCTATCCGTCTGTATATATACGAACTAGTCCCTCAGTTTTCAAGATATCGTTTCTAAATTTTACAAACACCATTTTTGTTTTAAGAAACTTCTCATTTATCGGAACTGCCGATACCGGACCACTACACATATAGCTGCCATACAAACTGAACGATTGGAATCAAGTTCTTGTATGGAAAACTTTCACATTTGACAATGTATCTTCACAAGAGTTGGCACAGGTTATTTTCTAAGATAATAATGTAATATTCGAAGAAATTGTTCAGATAGGTTTACTACAGCATATAGCTGCCATATGGAAAACTTTCGCATTTGACATGGTATCTTCACGAAATTGGGCATGGATTACTGCTTAACCCTTTGCGTAAGTTTGTGCGATATATCGTACAAACTTTTTCGCTAGTTTATAAATTTTTTTTGGGGAAGTTGAGCACTGTTTTCGTGAAGAAAACTCAACTTATGTTTTTTTGAACTATTCGCTACCTAAGGAAATACAAAATTTTATTTCCTTCATATAAAATGTTTAAGGAAAATGAATTCGTCGCAAGCTCCCTTTGGTAAATTTTCATTTTCTTTAAAGTACAATCAAAAATTTATTTTTTTAATTTTTGCTGGAAAAGTATGATGAAATTTAAAGCAGGGTTGTTAAAGTAATATATATTGTATCATTAAGAAAATATAGTAATTAAAAATTATATATATCGTACAAAATTAGGCAACTCAAATGTACAACATATCGCACATAATTTATTTGGTCGATAAATCGCACAAAAGTCACGAACGGTTGTGACTTAGCAGCAATTTCATCCTTATGTTCAACTCAATTTTAAACGCGAATTTTTCTGGGAAATATGACAAGCAATCGCTCTTGTTAATGTGAAATTTTACTTATGACACAAATTTTAAATCATTCAGAGATTGGAGGCGCAAGTATATGCATAGCACTTTTTGTAAAATGAAGCCTTTTACAGAGGAAGAGATTTTGGAAATTTTGGATGAAATCGATCCAAATGTTTCTGATTTGGAGGATGACAATGAAGTGGGTGAAGCAAATAATGAAGAGTTGATGGGGGAACTTCATCCAGATGATGAAATAATTATTGATGAGATAATACATTATAGTTCCTCAGTTTTATTAGACAACGTGAGCTTACTGAACGTACAAAATTTTGATGACATTGTTAATGATGAGGATTTAGAGCTGGAAGGAGAGCTGTATCACGTCCTGTGTGGAAAGTCAGGTTTTCCATATGAATTCGAGTTATATCAAGGCAAAAATACTATCCTCGACTAGAATTTAGTCCGCACGGTAGGCTTTTCTTCCGCAATAGTTCTTCATTTATGTAAAAGGTTGACTAAATCTGGACATAATCTGTATTTCGACAATTTTTTCAATTCCTATAACTTACTGGAAATATTATCGCAGAGGAAAATAAATGCATCAGGAACAGCTCGGGTTAACATATTTGGTCAGACTACATTTGTATCTGATAAAGATCTTCTAAAGCAAGGAAGAGGATCGTCTGACTGTTTGGTAAGCACGGATGGAAAAATTTGCATTGTAATATGGCTGGATAATAAGCATATTTACTTAGCCTCTAACTGTGTAGCGATTG
>NW_017537428.1:77827-80515 GCF_001853355.1 Bactrocera latifrons
ACACTTCGCATCTTGGATTTTATACAAAAAGGTTTGCAATAGACATAATATTCCCACAAAGGAGGATTATTTGGGAAAGCGGCAAGTATTCGCAAAAGAGGGCGTCCAATGTCCTTAATAAATTCCGACATTAGACCAAGCAGTAAAGTAAGAAGGTATTGATCAATTTTCATATTTATACTACATTTATGCAATTTAAAAAAAAATATATTTATTTCTCTCTTGATTTTCAGATATGAAACACGACCGCAAAAGAAGTGTCTGAAGATCGGGTTGACAATTTTCCTGCTCATGACGGCAAAACAAGTCAAACGAGGTGCAAGAACATAGGATGACGTAGACGTACATATTTTATATGCACTAAGTGTAAGATTCATTTGTGCATTTCAAAAGAAAACATCTGTTTCTTAAATTATCATAAAAGTTTAAACTAATATTCTTACGATACATATATATACATTTTTTTTTCCACAAACTTACATGCATCGCTAATAGTATTGTACCTCCCTTAATTTAGTATTCTTTATATAAGTATTTTAATCAATTCTTTAATAAAGTTTATAATAATTTATAAGCCTTCTTAAGTAAAATATTTAAAATGTTTTAAGGTTTGTGTTGTTGATGTGATGTGATGTTTACTCCTTTTGTGAACTTTGTACGATATATCGCACAATTTTTGGCGGGCTGTAAAACCTATAATGATTATTTTATTTTTAATTTTCTTACAATTTATGACTATTTAGCACTAAAGAGAAATAAAACAAGTCAGTTGATTTTTTTCCACCACTAATATGGAAAATGAAAACAAAGGGTTAAGGGAATAACCTAATCGCCAAAAAAATTGTTCAGATCGGATTACTATAGCATATAGCTTCCATAAAATCTGGACACTTATTTGCTAAAAGAAATGCACCTGTGAAGGGTATATTAGCTTCGGTGCAGCCGCAGTTAGCGTTTTTTTTTTGTTTTTTTTTTCCTTATTTTGTGGAAAACTGTGTTTTTTTTTAATTATATGTAGTATATTATAATTTCTAGCTGTGATATTTTTCTCACATGCAGATGTAGTATGTATTTTCATTATTACTTATCGCTTACTTTTGCTGCGTGATATTTATTGAATTTGGTTTAGGTTTTTGCTATTGTCGCATTACATGAAAATACCATTTTCCGCTTAAAATCCAGCCGCACTCACAATTATTTGCATAAATATTGACACTGCGACGTTGTTGTTGTCGCCAATAGTTATATAAATACCATCCACCTCGTTGTTGTTGTTATAAGATATAAAAATTAATTTCAAAATAGTTGACAAAACTACGAACGCATAATATTATTCAAATGACCCACAACTTAAAGCGCGTAGACACACAACATATTATATATGTGTATATATGTATTTGTGGAAATATGCCCATTGTTCCACTTCAATAACAATAATGTAGAGTGTGACATTTTGTCAGGCATCAGTGTCCAAACACGCACCATAACAAGCACACGAACACTTACTTAAAATCGCATAAATACTAAACACATACACCGTTACGGTGGAAAAAAAACTCAACACTCAAGTTCATATAATCACATTTAATCGCAGAATACTAAATATAACCACAAACAAATACTTGCACAGTCACAGACACCTACACCTACGCACACTCAGATAAATTTGCGCACTCAATAAAGCTGCAATGAATAACAAATGTTGTCACAATTATACCCGCTGTTACTGAAAATCAAACGCGCATTAATGTGCAAGTGCAACATAGGAAAAAATAATAACTACTACTTACACAAAGTACGCATAGTAAGGGATATTAGTGAAAATATATTTATGCTGGCAAAAAATGTGCGTTTAAGGAAAGTGGCAGTAAGCAAAAAACACTAACAAAAAATTTAAATGTTAAAAGAAAAAAGAGAAAGTTGCATTCAATAAAATGAACTAAAAAAAAATAAGTAAAAAATTATATAAGAACTAGTAAGTTAAATCAAATTTAATTAAATTAAAATAGTTAAGTAAAATTAAAATAATAAAATTTACTCTAACTGCGGCTTGGCAAAAAAAATTGAAACAAAAAGTATAATATTATAAGGAGAAAAAAGTAATAACCTTCAAATTATAACATGCCAACTCGAATATTCGTACTTATTAATAATAATGGAAATATATAATAATGGAAATATAAGAACAAAATCTAAATTTGTTTCTTTCCTTTCTTTATAGCAACGAAGCATCGTTTTCAACGCATTCTGCTAACTACCTACAATAATACAAAAAGTACTTTTAGAACAAAAAACACTTTTTGCATTGAATTGTTAGAGTTACCATCGAGCTTTAAAAAAACATCATTCGGTTTTAAAATGAGAACAAATTTATTATTTCACAGAAATATATTGTCTTTATAGCAATGAAACAAAGTGTAGTTTGTAGCAGAATTAATTATTTTTTATTTAACTTAATTTTATTTGAATTATGTACTTAATATTTTTTTTTTATTTTTTACGATACAAAAATAAAAATTAAATAAACAATGGTTTTGGATTAGAAATTAAATGAAAATAAAATAAAAATTAGTAAGATATTAATAAAATGAACATCGAATAAATGCGGTATTATTTACTAAAATTTTTGTTGGGCGGAAAGTTGAACTAACAAGCATGAAAATTAAAATTTGCTAAAAATAATTTTTT
>NW_017537428.1:80867-92550 GCF_001853355.1 Bactrocera latifrons
ACAATTTTTTAATTATTATTTTTTCATTCATTCAAGTACTATTGCTTACAATTTCTATTAAGTAGAAATAAGAAAATTAAATTGCCTTTTTTCAAATTTATTTTAAATGAAAGTTTTAGTTCATTTTAGTTTTGTTTTCCAAAAATAAGTATAAAATTTTTTTAAAAATCCAGATTTCAATTTTTATTGTAGAAAAAGTAATCTATTCTAATTTCGCAGCCGGTATAGAGGAACTGAACACAAAAGTAGCAGAGCAACACGTCTTATTTCGTAGAACATTTATTTGCGAATGACTAATGGTACAAAAGAAATGCATGAATATAACTGAGCGAGTTGGCTTCAGTTTCAAGTACAGTTATAACAAATATTATATGTAGCTCTTTTTAATACAGTAGTGGCAAATATATTACAACACTCCTTCTCTATATATAATGTTTCATTTAATTAATTTAATATAAACCCATAGTATTTCGAAATTTACAATGTTTAGTTTTTTGCAAATTCTTTGTAAAGATATCTGAAAACATTTATTCTGTACAAATATAATTCAAATTAATTTCATTGTTTTTGTACATATCTCGAACATGATGATTCTTTATGTCAATATGTTTACCCCTATCATGGTAAACTGGATTCTTAACTAAATGCACGGCACTCTGATTATCGCTATTGATAACAGTAGGATCAATGACTCGAAAGCCCATTTCATTTGTTAGTTTGCGAACATAGGCCGCTTCGTTTGCGGCTGTTGACAAAGCAATATATTCTGCCTCAGGGCTGCTTAACGCTACAACACTTTGCTTCTTAGATTCCCATGAAAAAACGCTGCCTGCTGCTACAAATGCACTGCCGGTGTATGACTTCCTGTCGCCTGCATCGAAACCCCAATCGGCATCAACAAAGCACTTAATTGCTTCACTCGTCCATTTGTAGTGAAGTTTCAAATCGATTGTCCCTTTTAAATAACGCAAAATATGTTATGCACCAGCCTCGTGCTCAGAATGCGGTTCTATATTCTGCTGTGATAACTTACATACAGAGTACAGGATGTCTGGTCCTGTGGATACAGCCAGATACATTAAACTTCCGATCAAAGACTGGTAATTGTTTGAATTTACGCGCCTGCAGTCTAAACTATTACAGCTGACTTGAAAACCAGCAACCAAAGGAGTAACTGCAGCCTTGCAATCTTGCATCTTATACTGAGAAAGCAGTTCGGTGATGTATTTTTTCTGACATATCGTGATCGCTCCCGTCTCACCTTCGCGCTCAATTTCCATGCCAAGGAAATACCGCCATCCACTACGTCAAACACGCTAGAAATTTGTTCTTTAATCGTAACAACTTCATCCAGCTTCGAGCAACCTATAATTAAACCATCAACATAGACCATGATTATATTATAGTTTCCATTAACATTTCGTGTGTAAACACAAGGATCACTAATGCATGGTGTAAACCCGAATGACTTCAAGCTTTATATTCCATTCACGGCCGCTTTGTTTTAGACCGTACAGGGCTTTATTTAATTTTAAAACCCGCTGAGGAAACTTCTTATCTACAAAGCCTTCAGGTTGCTTCGTGTAGACTACTTCGTGCAAATCGCTATTTAAACAAGCCGTTGATACGTCGCTTATATTCGCATGCTAGTGCTAACAATATACGCACTGTCGCATACCTTACAACTGAAAAGAACGTTTCGGTGAAATTTATACCATGCTGTGGACTACAACCTTTCGCCACTAAACGACTCTTGAATCGCTCAACACTGCCATCTGCGTTCGCTTGATATTGAAAACCCACTTGCAATTGATTGCCTTCTCGTTTGATGGTAACTCTACTAATGACCAAGTTTTGTTCTTGACCAATGCATCGTACTCCTTCTGCATAGATGCCCGCCAATGTTTCGCGTAGTCATCATTAAGCGCCTCATTCACTGATTGTGGGATCTTGGCGTCGTTGTTTTTGGTGAAATTCAATGCATGTTGCTCTTTTCGAGGACGGCCACGATTACCACTGCGAACTACTCTAGGTCTACCCCGACCATACGTTATTGACTCCTTATTGCTGCTTACTTCAACGTTGTCTTCGCTTTGCTCCTCCTCGCCGATTTCATTATTACTGCATCGCTTCGTCTGCATCTGGCAAAATTTCCCCAACATCAAACTCAACAATGTCATGACTGGTTTCATTACTGCCTATGTATTTATCTTCTAAAAATATAACGTATCTGCTCACTATCACCTCACGTGTATCTGGATCCATCAACCTATACGCTGTACCCTTATATGAATAACTAACCATTATCATTTCTTTTCCCTTWGCACGAAACTTTTTTGAAATTGTTTTATTTAAGGCAATCGCTAACGAACCAACTCTTAAATGTCCAACACTTGGTTTTTTACCCACAAACTCTTCATAGGGCGTTTTATCGACGAGTGTTTTTGTTGCAGCTCTATTGCGTAGATATGCCGCTGTTGACACTGCCTCTGCCCAAAAAGACTCGTCTAACCCACTATGCACAATCATACTGCGTGCCATCTCAATCAATGTGCGGTTGACACGCTCTGCCAAACCATTTTGTTGCGGTGTATGCGGCACTGTCAATTGCCGCCGAATACCATGTTCACGCAAATATTTTTTTAATTCATCACTTAGGTATTCCCTACCATTATCGTTTCTCAAAATTTTTATTTTCTTATCAGTTTGTTTTTCACTCATTTCTTTATAAGTCTTAAATATTGCAAAAACTTCACTTTTTGATTTTACAAAATATACACTCACGTATCGCGAATTGTCATCAATAAATGTTACAAAGTATTTGGAGCCACTAATTGAGTTTTTATTAATTGGCCCGCATACATCTGAGTGCACAATTTGCAATACTTCGTTAGAACGATTTTGAGAAGGGTGAGCAAACGGTTTTACACAAATTTTACTTTTAGCGAACGTTACACAATCAATGTTTTTTGTTAATGTATTAATTTTTAGTCCATATACCAATTTTTTGTTCACAACTTCATTTAAACTGTCATAATTTAAATGCCCATAACGATTGTGCCACACACTTGCTTCACTGTTTCTGCTATTTGTGAGCATRCACCTGTTCGTTTTTAAATTCACTACAAACAAACCAYCTTCTTCTTGCGCTCTTATTATTATTTCTCCGTTTCTATCTTTCACCAAAGTTTGTTTTTCTTCGAATACAACACTATATCCACGTTCGCAAGCTTTGCTTACAGAAATAAAATTGCATCGCAACTGAGGCACATAAAAAACGTTTTTAACTTTAACAAAAATTTACCACTTTCAATCTGTACTTCACCAACTCCTTCTGCTTCTACGTATTTTTCACYAGCGAGTTCTATTTTCTCAGTTCTCTCTTTGTATGATACAAATAACGAACGATCAAAACAGAGATGTGCTGTTGCCCCACTGTCTATACACCAAACGTCACGACGTATTTTGAAGGGAGAAGCAGAAGCGAGAATAGTTAACGATTTATTCTTCACTTGCTGTTCTACTCGTTGCTCTTTTCGCGGTTCTCTACAGTGTGCAGCAAAACGCCCAAATCTTCCGCAATTGTAACATCTTCCTCGTTGCCTTTTTTGTTCGCTATTTCTTGACGCCTGAACTTCTGCGCTACTGCTGCCGTCGCTTTGATGCTCCCGTTAGGATTTCTTTGGAACTTCGCTCTCGCAACTAACGCGTGGTGTGATTCGGAATTAACGGATTTTTCGCCGTTACGTCTTGTAGGCAATGTATCACGTGATTCAATGGCCACTACAAAATTTTCAAACGATTTTGGTAAACTTGCCAACAAAATTATGGCTGCCACTTCATCTGGAAGGTTGACACCTATTTCAGACAACCTCTCCTGAACTTCGAAAAACTCTGTTATATGATTTGAAATTATATCACCTTCTGCAAATTTTAATGACAACAACTGTCGAAATAGTGTCACTTTTCTTGCAGGGCCACTAGGTTGGTGAATCTCCTTCAATTTATTACATGCTTCTGCTGCTGTCAGACAATGTCTCACGTGGCTAACTTGTGATGATTTGATGCACAACAAGATGCTCGGCAGCGCCTTTTCGTCTTTTGAATCAAATGCCGACACTTCTTCCACCGATGAGTTTTCACCTTTTGTTAGCTTTCCGCTAACTACTGTCCACAACTCTGAGTGAACCAGTACACTCTTCATGTGGATTGACCACGACACATAATTGGCATCATCGAGGTGTTCGATGGCGTATAAACCACTACCACTCATTATACGTATTTATTTTTTTTTTTTTTTTTTTGCACCCACTTAATAGTTTTATTTTTTTCTTTTTTGATTTTTCACTTAACCACTTCAGTACCTCTTTTTGTGTGGCCTGGGCCCATAACCTGTAGAAAAAATAATCTATTCTAATTTCTCAGCCGGTATAGAGGAACTGAACACAAAAGTAGCAGAGCAACACGCCTTATTTCTTAGAACATTTATTTGCGAATGTTGCGAGTTGGCTTCAGTTTCAAGTACAGTTATAACAAATATTATATGTAGCTCTTTTTAATATAGTAGTGGCAAATATATTACAACATTTATATTGAAAAATAATTTAAACAAGTAATAAAGGGTTAAACTCGGGTATAACAGAATATTTCATACCCTTTCAACTTGCAACAAAAGGCTTGTTTAATTGATTTATTTCTTTATTTATTCGTCATTTTTATTTCCCAGAAGACCCTATCAAATATTTTTGACATGTTTTCATTTTGGTTTGTCGGAGCTCTAAATTTCGATATTTTGATTGCCAGAAATAAATTAAATATTTTTTTTAACAACTTAATTTTTTTACTTGAGAGAAATTTAATCTCATTTATTAATATTTAAAATGTTTTACTAAAATGCGTGGAAATTATATAAAAGAAAACTTCGAGAACGGAATAATATTTTTACAGGTATTTTTCATTACATCAAGAAATAATAATCGCATGCTATACTTCTAATATAAAAAACGCCTTAACTTATCTACGCTTTAATAAAAGCACAGAAAAGAAATCATGAAAAAATAAAATATTTTATTTTAAAATTTTAATTTTCTCCCTGAAACTCTTCTTTTCTTTGTTTCTAATTTCCCATCAACGTTGAGAAATAAATTTTACCACAATTGTGGTTTTTAACTCCACACATAAACCGTTAAATTACTCATACGCAGCGCACAACTCAATTGAGCGCGCTACTGGCTGGAGTTGCACACATTTTTTTGATATTATTTAATAGAGCACCGCTTGGACTTTCAAAAGCATTTGTGGTTTCAAAAGGATAAATGAAGGGACCTTTCCTTTGGCTTATTTGTAAAAGAAAAACTTTAAATCAAACTTGGTGATAACTTATCCTTTTTCTCTTCTATTTATGCGTAATCTCCCTGTCGTTTTCACTTAATAAACACTTAATTTTTCTATTTTTTCAAAGCTAATGTCACTATTGAACTCATCAATCTTTTATCGCTGATTATTTGTTATCAAAATGCTAGAGGTCATAATACAAAATTTACTGATTTGTATTTAAATAGCATTCAATATAATTTTAAAATCATTGCTTTCACAGAAACTTGGCTAAAGCCCCACATTTTGATAATGAAGTATTCAACAGCGAATTCGAAACCTTTAGATATTTCAAACTAGTTTGGTAAGCTCTTAGATCTAGTTTATGTTGATAACGCTTCAATGTCTTCTGTTGTCCAATGTGATCCTTTGGTTCGGCCAGAGGACTCATATCATCCTACTTTGAAAATTAACATCGAAATCATTGCCAAGTTTGCTCATGATAATACACAAGACCTCTGCTTTCGATTCAACTTTGCGAAAGCTAATTTTAAGAAGATCAACTACGAACTTTCTACAGTAACTTGGCCAGATTACAGTGGCAATATTGAATTTAGTGCTTCCCACTTTAATGAAACTATTTAAAACGTATTTGAAATATATGTTCCGAAGTGTGTTGTTACTTAACAAGTCACTTCTAATTTATGGTTTTAGAAAGAGTTATGTAAATTGAAAAATGTAAAATTTCGTGCTTTTAAACTGGTTTAGTTGCTGGCTATTCAAAATATTCTTCATTGCGTCGACAATTTGCTGAACTTAACAAAATATGTTATAATAATTATATAAATAAAGTAGAAAGTAATATTATACGAAATCCAAAATTGTTCTATGGTTTCGTCAACTCCAAACGCAGGATTTCTAATTTTCCGTCCGCTATGATATAAGAGTCTAGTATGTCTAGTGACAATCACACCATTTCTAATATGCTCACTCAGTTCTTTAGGTCCAATTACTCTCCAAAATGTTCCGCATAAGCACAAGTTAAGTCCGATTTCTATCATTAATGCACCTACCATTTCCGAAGCAGTCGTCTCATTTCAGTTAAATAAGTTAGAACAATCATACAATTATGGCCCAGATATGATTCCCTCAAGCTTTTTTAAGAATTGTGCCAAATATATATAACAACCACTAACAAAACTTTTTAATTCATTTTATGCAAGGCTTATTTCCATCCATATGGAAAAAGCCATTTATAATTCCTTTACATAAGAGTGGATTTAGATCATCTATTGAAAACTATAGGGGAATAGTAAGGCTGTCTGCAATACCTAAACTTTTTGAAGCAACATAAGGCGACATAACCTCCCGGATCTCTCCACTAATTCTCAGCACTGTTTTCGTAAAGGTAAATCTAAAATAACTAATTTGCTTGAATTGGTATCACATGTATCAACGTGGTTTAGGGAGAATAAGAACACTGATGTTATATATACAGATTTTAGTCAAGCTTTTGCTAAAGTAAACCATTCAATTCTTTTGAATAAACTTGATCTTCTTGGTATTCAACCAAAAGTTCTAAAATGGGTTGCTTCTTATCTTAGTAATAGAATTCAACAAGTCATATTTAACGATACTTTTTCTGACATAATCAATGTTCCTTCAGGCGTTCCTCAAGACAACCATCTGGGTCCAATTCTGTTCTTGTTATTTATTAATGACATATCCTCTGTTGTTAAGTTTTCAAAAGTTTTATTATATGCTGGCAATATAAATCTTTTTAAAAACTGTACTTTAAACAGCGAAAGATGTCAGTTGCAAACAGACTTAAACAACCTAGTTTCTTGGTGTGATAGAAATGACATGCCATTGACCTTAAAAAATGCAAAATGATGTGCTTTTCACGTAGATCTGTAGACCCTACTTTATACGCAATAAAAAACTTTAGGTTTGAGCAAGTATGCAGTGTTGTTGATCTGGAAGTAACTATGGACCCCAAGTAAATTTTATTCTTCACGCATATTCCGCGGGTTGTAAAGCTAAACTCGCGCTTAGTTTTGTTAAACGTTGGTCTAAAGAATGTAGAGATCCGCTTAACACAAAAATTCTTTTTACATCTCGGGTGAGGTCTACATATATTAGAGTATGCTTCTGTGGTTTGAAACCCTAGTTACCAAGTCCATTCGGATAAGTTAGAGTCCGTTCAAAAACAGTTTTTACTTTTTGCCTTAAATCATTTGAATTGGGGTCCCAGTTTAAATCTTCCCCCTTACACTAATCGTTTAAAACTTATAAATCTTCTCTCGCTAGTCGTAGGGAGACGCTTGTTATAAGATTTGTTGTGAAGCTCATGAATGGGTCAGTCTCTTTTATCTGATATTAATTTTAACGTTCCCGTTCGTTCTACCAGGCAGTTTAGACTCTTATTTTTAACATTTTCTAGAACCAATTCTCATTCCAGCACATTTCATCCAACAGACTCACTCTTCACCATTAAAAAAACTATTTTATCTGCTCTTATCAAGTAACATTTGAAAATTATAAACTTTAATTGAATTCTTAATTTCGGCTGTTGAAAGTTTTGTTTCTGTATTATTATTATGCTATATGTGCAAGCACTGTTTAATTGCTAGAACCATGCTACAGAAGTGTTTCACATGCGAAATGTCCCTCCAAATTAAATAAATTAAAGACAAACAATTTAGATTGATGATTTTTATAGAAAAATAAAATAATTTTTTTTTGGTTCATAATTTCAATTTATGTGGTTTTCAATTTCTATTTTTTATTAGATTCTTCATATTTAAAGCGAGCTGATAGTATTCACACGCTTTTTATACCTTTAAAAGCTTGAAAATGAACGATTTGAGAAATCGTCCGCAAACAATGTCGCAGCATGGTAGGGCAGGTTTTGTTTAATTTTTGGTTTGCTTATTTCTTTCTTGTATGCATTCAAAAAGAAAGCCAAAGTTGACCGAATGTCTGCTGCTCTTTCGGTGAAATACTAGGCTTGCCGTATGCCGCAAACACAGCTAAAGGGAAGCCATGGAGTCTGCTGCTGGTGGCGCGACTCGTATATCATGATTGCTTTTGCCATCTATGCCATCTTTGGACTATTTTCTTTTAATGAAAATCCTTTCTTCTGTGTTCGTACTTGTTGTTGGTTCATTCGCTTTGTTTTTTTGGCACACATTTTTTCTGGTGTTCATTCACATGTTTGTTGTCTTCTCTTGCCATCTCAACCGCATATTTGCATCTATCTTTTGTTCAGATTTGTTTTGCACAGCCATTCTATATTCTGCCAACCGCAGTGCTGTCATCCATTCAAAGCATTCAAAAAGCTGAAGTGATGATGAAGGAGAAGAAGAAGCAATAATATTGAAGTCATTTCGCGTGGCCACGTGGTGCAGGCGCATGTAAATTTGCTTTCTTTCACTTCTGCCAGCTTCCATCATCCAAGCCGCACTTGCTTTTGTTTCACGTCTTAATTCATATTTCATTTTAATTTTTTTCTTATTATTTGTTATTGCTTTTATACACTACTGCCTTTTTGTGTTGCTAGTGAATAGAAGCGTATAAGCGCTTGAAAAGTTTGCCGGCAAAGATAGCCAATTTCTTGGTTAATGTGAAAAAGTGCATTCGTAAAATATTGGCACGAAGCCTGTACGTATGCTTCGGTATTTACATACAGTGGACTGTGGATAAAGTGACGTTACCATACTTTAAAATTTGTTTTGCTTTTTTTTTCGAAATATAAAAGTGAGTTGAGGTCCTTCTATAGCATAAACTCATAGACTTCGTAGTTTTCCATGAATAGTGTACAATTAAAAACTAAGTTATTTGACGTTCTGTGTTATCTAAATTTATTGAAACCGAATTTGTTAGCCTTGTAGAGATATCATATATTTAATCAATAGAATAACAAAAGCAAGCCTGTCGCTTGAACATTTGAAATTCCGCTGTGCTCTACTCCAACTATGAGCATATTTGCAGTAACATAATTTTTTAATTTTTTGCGCTTTTGGCTATTTTATAGAAGTCTCCAATTTATCGCAAAATTATCTCACAATCAACTTGATTCCTGATTTGACATTGTCTTTTAAAGGCATTTTAGTGACAGTGGATGTTTCTCTAACTCTCCGTGGTAGTCGTTCTCGGCTCACCAACAACTCATGTAAGAAAATGTTATTGAGCCGAGAACGACTACCACGGAGAATTAGAGAATAACATGACAAGAGCATACGAACAAAAGCAAAGACAAACACCAAATATTAATAAGAAGTTCAAGTATTATGAATTTTCATCAAATGATTTTTCAATCACATCAGTTTAACATCTCGTGGAGTGGATATAATATGGTATTGCATGTATGAAAAACTTTAAATAATCAAATTTTGTAATAAAAATTTAATGATAAGATATTGAATCTAAATTATTTCTTATTCTTATTTAGTTATTAAATTTTTTATTTTATTTTATTAAATTTTCTTGAGCATTAGAAGCTCTTTGGTTTTTGTGCAAATGTTCACTACTTACCTGCTTGCCTTTTTTTCACCTTTCAGTTCATTTACCTCAGTATAACTTTAATCTTTTCCTCCCATTATCTTTGCTTTTATCTTACTCATATCCGTGTTATTGCTTATGTTGTTGCTTTTTGTTTTATTTCGTTGTCACATAAACCTTGTCGATAGTGCTTTCCGAAATTGGCCTGCTCTTTGGCGGGTATTTGCTTCCCAACTTTCGGTACCTTACCGAAGCAATGATGAAACAAACGACAATAAGGAAAACAAATGACAATGGCAACACCAAAACAACAAAAAAAGCAACAGCTTTCAGTCATTCTAGACTAGCCGCCCGCTAGTTGGTTAAGCCAGTTAACTCTTTGGTGATGCTAGTTGGTCTGTAAGCTCCGCAATTTACAGCAGTATTCTGCGCTCATCATCATCTTAGATTTTACCTGCAAATTGAGTAAACCAAAACTTTACCACATATTTTATAGTAATTAAATATTTTTTCATTAATCATTTAAAGGCAAAATTTTGGTCCAAAATCGATTTTTTTTTTTGAGAAACCGTCAAACAATTTTAGATCAGTTCAGACATATATTGGCCACCGCAAAACGTCTTTTTGGAGCTCCCGGAGATGAGCTCTAGTTCTTTCCAAATAAATATTTTTACTAATATCAAGTCTTAAAATATAATCAAAATATAGAATAATACTAGAGGACCCGTCCACGTGTTACTGTGGCTGATACATAGGTAGTACAACTAATATCATCTATATGATTTTTATTATTTAGATTATAATTATTAAGGAGATATCGCATTTTTGGTGAAGCGACTTGTGTTAGTTTACAAAAAAATTAATCAAAAAGCATTTCGTGCGTTAAGAAAGCATTGGTTTTTGGGGGAAAATTGAATTTGGGCTCTGCACCAATGAAATCAATCGAGTCGTGTCGACAGTCAGCCTAGTGGACTGCATATTTTGCGTGGCAAGACAAAAAATCGTCTGGCAAGGTTATGGCATAAGTCTCTTGGGATGCCCGTGGTATACTATTCATCGAATTATTACTGAGGCAGTTTTAATTCATTGCACTGTGCATTTGGTTGCAGTTCTATTCCACTATTCCCAATATTTAGCAATTTTATTAATTTTTAGTAAAGATCGGTTTGAAATATATATACTTCTCGTTACCATTTAAATATTGCACTGCTCTGTGCAATGCTTCGAAAAGATTGCTGTATATCTCAAATTATCTTAGACCTTTTTATCAACACTTCAGTTGTGCCGTTATATTTTTATTCTAGATATGGAGTTTGGTTTGTTATGAATGCATTTGCGTCCTTCGCCCATAATCTATCAAAGTATCTGCAAAGCCTTGACGACGCTTGTTATGCATTCTTTTTCTCTCCAATAGTTAGCAGATATAAAAGAAATGTGATGTCTACCCATATATGTGGGATTTGTCACCCCACCACGCTTCCAATAGGATTAAAACCACACTTTTACACAGTATTAGAATTCAAATATATTTTGGAACTTTTTATAAAATTTTCTGTTTCTAATTACATTTTCCAATTTACAGTTTTAATCTTTAGTTTTAATGATAGTTTTAATTTTAGTTTTAGTTTTATTTATAGTTTTAATCTTAGCTTTAATTTTAAGCTTTACTTATATTTTAAATAAAATATAGTTAGCGAAGAAACCACTTCAGCCGATGACATCAGTTTAACGACTAACTGTTGCTTTGGTTCTCTTTGTCTTTTTCACATACCCGTCTTCGTTGGCGGAGTTGCCACCGATCTTTAATACTATATTCCCACATTCGGCCGTCCTGATGTGTTATTCGACCCGAATGACAAACTCCATG
>NW_017537428.1:92790-94260 GCF_001853355.1 Bactrocera latifrons
TCTAAAGTTAACTCGTCAAGTATTTCTTTGAAGTTCGATAAATTTCCTACACGCATGTCTAAGCCGGTAAGAACTTTGAAAGGCGATGCTTTCGTACTTCTCGGTGCTGTACTATTTATGATTTGCTGAACTTTGTCGACGTGGCTGTACCAGTGAGCTGGTTCACTCTGACATAACTTCGCAAGCATAGGTATAACTATTTTGTGAACTCTTTCGACCTGACCGTTTCCTCTCGGAACCCCTGTTGTAATCTGTAAGTGTTGTACGTTTTCTTGTTCGCAATATTTTTTAGAAACGTTTGAAGTGAATGCACTCCCCCTCTCCGTTATTACACGTTTCGGATTACCGAAAACAGCCGCCTGCTTCGACAATCTGTCAAYCACCTCCTCTGCCCCTGTAGATTTCGTTGGATATAACCAAACAAATTTACTAAATCCATCTATCACAACTAGTATATGATTGTACTTTTTACGAGTTTCTGCCAATGGACCGACGTGGTCTATATGATAAGTGCCTAAAGGTTCACATACTTTATCGATTGGATTTAAAAACCCTTCTTTTTTCCCTGACTTGGCCTCGATGACTATGCATTCTATACAACTTCCAATTACTTTGCCAATTTTAGTTTTTAATCTTGGGATAAAATACAATTTTTCAATGATGTCTTGAGTTTTCTTTGTTGCAAAWTGGCCTTGATTGTGTGCTATACAAATTATATCGTCTTCCATTGAGGTGGGTATCACTAAAAGTTCTTTTTCTTTACAGCCTTAATCCACTCATCATTATCCTGTGCCTCTCGTAATCTAAACTTTAGCGAGTCTTCGATTATTAAACAGTATGCTCGGCTGAGTGCATCAACATGCCTCATACGCGTTCCTGCTCTGTGCTCTACGGTGTARTCATATTGTTGAAGATATATTGCCCATCTCATTGCAGTCCGTCACTATTTTAAACTTCAAGTCCTTGAGGTAAATTCGCCTCTTTTTCCCCGACATGATTTATGCTAATACTTCCAGTTCATATGAACTATACTTTTCTTCTGCTGGGGTTGTCTTCCTGCTCATGTATTCTATTGGATGTAATTGYTGGTCTTCTCCGTCTTTCTGTAACAACACTGCCCCGTACCCATATTTCGATGCGTCAGCATGAACCTCTGTATATGCTGTCGGATTAAACAGTTTTAGAGCTGGCGCGTTCACTAATGCGTTCTTCAACTCCTGAATAGCTAACAAACGTTCGTCCGCTAAAGCAAATTTTGCTTCCTTTTTCAACGAAACGTCTAAAAAATGATGTTAATTCTAAGAATCGTTGAATTTCCTTCTTACTTGACGGTATTGGAAACTTTTCCACAGCCCTAGGTTTTTCACTTGAAGGCAATATTCTGCCATTTTCTATAATGTAACCTAAAAAGTGTATTTGCCTCCTCAAAAATTGACATTTTGACCATCTGATATTCAACCCGTTTTCACT
>NW_017537429.1:0-7132 GCF_001853355.1 Bactrocera latifrons
TTCTTGGCATGATTGCTATTGAAAATATTTACTWAATATTTTATTTCACAGTTGACAACTAGAAATCAGCTGTTAATTTTACAATGAACAGGGYTGCATTCAGATATAAAAAAAACAGTCGCTCACGATCTATTGTAAAATGCTACATTTACACTTTTGCATATGCAACGATGCATCGGATTCTGATTACCCTTATTGTTTTGCTTGACAATGCATTTCATATTCAATATGTGCAATGTATGTTCAATATATTTGAACATAGATATTTAGAATTAGTGGACCGTATGTTTTTATATATTTCTTATCTTATTATATTGCTACACTCCGTCCTTTAGCAGCAACAAACATTTTCAATTTTGAACAATTCAATAAACCAATTTTCCAATTAAAAAATTTTCGACAGATATGTTATAAAATTGTTTAAAATTTATCAAACTAGAAACAATGGGTTGAATTTGATTTAAAATTATATTTAAGTATTAATTCATTTTATATACACACGTACATATTGGAATTTCCTTAAAAAATTTTTATGTACATAAATAGGATACGACGAACCCCCTAAGCATTTGTGGACGACTCAATTGCCGGTTCGAAGATGCTGCATTTCGAATTGCGTTAACAGGCAGAAAACGCTCTACAAATTTCCTAAAGAGAAAGATGTTCGAGAAAGTTGGGCAAAAGCTTGCAACTTAGTTGTGTCGCTTTCCGATAGTCTTTTTATTTGTCGAAACCATTTCGATTCGCAATACGTTACCAAATTCGAGCTATTGCGTGGGGCTTTTCCCTGTTTCAGAATGGGTTCAGCACTAAGTCGTAGCTCATCTAGTGCTGACTCAATTTGGGTGTGACCGCCCATTTCTAAAACTTATGGTCGTCCTGACTATCAAAATAATGCTCTTAAATTCAATAAGAAGATCAAAGAGTTGGAGGGTATTATTAAAGATTTGGAAAAAWGGTATCAAGACCTTAGTAAATGTGCAATAGTTGCGATTGTAAATTCAGGTAAAGATGCTGTAACATTCGCTAGGATGATCGTCACAAAGCGCACTATTTTCAGTGACGATGAAAGGGCATTGGCACAAAACATTAATTACATGTCCAATAAATTCTATAATTTTATGTGTGGAGATTTAGGTTTCGCTTTACCAAGCAAGAGCTCTCTTTTGCGATGGCGBCCCATAAAGTATGTTGTCCCTGGGTTCGATGCCAATGTCTTGGAAAATTTAGAAAAAAGTACAAAAAAATGTCCGTTTTAGAACGAAATTGCGTTCTATTATTTTATGAAATATCAATTAAGACCGACCTAACATACAATAGAGTTAGGGATGTTATTGACGGGTTTGTGGATTATGGGGAAGGCCATCATGAAATGAAATTAGGTAGTAAGTGTTGTTTTTTAATGATAAAACTGTTGAGTTCTAATTGGAAATATGTGTTTTCATGTTATATTTCCAAAAATGGACTTTCTACATTCAAATTAAAAGAAATTTTGAATAAGAACATCACATCACTAAAGTCAATTGGTCTAAACGTAAAAGGTTTCGTCTGTGATCAAGGGCCTGCTAATACTTCAGTTATGAATTATATAAATATTTCTGAAGAAAAACCTTTTTATTTCCACGAAGGTTCCAAGATATATTGTTTATATGACTATTGCCATCTTCTTAAATCCGTTCGAAACACATTTATGAAATATGATATTTCAACTCCAGCTTTAAAATTATAAAAAAACTTTACTCCATAGATCAGGATAATACATGTTTTAAGATATGTCCAAAACTCACAGAGGCCTACGTATATCCTAGCGTTTTTGAAAAAATGTCCGTAAAACGTGCAACCCAAGTTCTGAGCACTTCGGTTGCGGCTGGCATCGAAGTGGCCGATAGCCAAAATTTATTCGGCTCCGACGAATATATATTAAAATGTGCAAAGCCTACGCAGTTATTTGYTAAAAAAATGAATGATCTGTTCGATGATCTAGACTGCAAACATTTTTTTCACAAAATCYCTTAAAATTTCCGTTATTAAAGAACGACTCCGGGAAGGTCCAACAGGTCCTTTACAAATACATTAATTAATTCAAATCAATCAAACTTCCGAGCATTCCTCAAAGTAAGTGTATAGGTGGGTTCTGTTCCACAATTGTTGGAATGATTCAGTTGAGTTAAGAATTATTTACGGATCAAAAGGAATTAAGTTTTATATTCCTTGGGGAAAATGAATCAAGATGCGTCGGAAAATTTTTTTATAGAGTCCGGGCTAGCCAGGGTATCAATACCCATCCGTCTGCCAATGAGATAGAGTATATAGTAGGTCGTTTAATTTCGATGAAAATTTTGAGGCAAAATTTTCAAAATAAGGGGGCTAATTGTGAGGATGATGACGACATAAATTTAGATTGGAACTTAGTTCGGGGCTGGATCGTCATCTAGAAGTACAGGGAGTTGAACACGAATCTGAGCAAATCGACTTCTAATCGTTTACTATTCCAGACGAAAACTTTGTTGAACAGGACGACACAGCTGACGTCCAGATCAAGCGGTATTACACTGGCTATGGTATTTACCAAAAAATTTTGTGTAAAATATATTGCGAACAATGCGCTAAGGCAATGACGAAGACACAAAGTGATTTATAGCTTTATTCGGAGGCCCTAATCAAAGCGAAAAATTATAAGGATGACGCCGATTTTAGGCTGGTCAATCCAAGTGATAATCCAACTTTTTCAACAAATATGCTCACTGTTCAAATGTTCGATGTCTGATGTTGTGCGCAATTAAAGAAACCCCAACCGATGAGTGTTCTACTCATAAAATTAAGTTGTTAGAACGCTTGGTAACAGTAATTTTTTTCAAAAACTCGAAATAGTTAGTAAAAGAAGAAATTACTAATGAACGACATCGGAAGCGCGATGCTAAACTAAACAAACTAAAGTAAGTTGCAAGTCAAGCCCGTTTGATTTAAGAACATCTTACTTTTGGGTGAGTTATGAATTCATTGAAAATACATATTTACTTTTTTTAACATTTAGCATTTTTTTTTATTTACAGGCTTTTTTATTTTCAGCTTTTTCTTCTATTTTCAGGTTTATCTTGCTGTATTTTCAAGTACTTTTTTCTTTTTCTTAGCTTTTTTAAACACAAATGTTGTTTCCATCTTGTTTAAGTGCAACATTTGTTTTTAAARAAGCAAGTGAAATTCAATGACTTTTTCGTATATTAAGTCGTGTGAGAAATTACCATTTCAAATGGACAATTTCGTAATTCTGCATTATAATTTTTTTAACATTTTAAACTTGCTTATGCATTTTATAAAAAATCTAATTGTTAATTTTAAATAATAATAAATCAATGAAATTTGCATGTAAGTATATTCAGAAAACAATAACCTTGACTTTGATATGTTTAAACTTATATAAATAAATAGACATCGCATATGGGCAAGTGCCAAATCAACCCTTATATACATATATACATATATATACATATGTATGTAGATGTAAATTTTTCTCGCTCATAGGCCGACAAGCAAATGTTTACACAGGACATACATATATTATTTCTTTGCCACATTTGTTTGTATGTAAATATGTACAAACATTCACAATCAATGACCGCAGCTCAAGTTTTGTCGAAGAGTCAATGTGTCGAACGACTGACGCAACGACTAGGCGTCACAACATTGTGTTATTGTCCAAGCTGTGGCGAAAAAACAAACGAACGCCAACCATCGCCGCTTCCCTTGCCGCTACAACAGCTTCGCCAACAAACTTGCGTTAATATGTATGAAGATATAAGTTAGCACCAGCTAAGTTAAAACCAAAGCTGACACCAACACTATTGCGCTAAGTCAACAATTACAAAGAACTGGGAAATAGCCCAGACGCGCGCTCAGCAAAATTGTCAATATTCAGCAGCGCAATATCCGGCATGCGCCGATCAAAATTCTGGATCGACCTAAAAAAGGAATAAGCAAAATAAAACACTTGCAACAACATCCGGCATGCGCCGACCAACACCAATTGCTGACACAGGTAGAAATAGGGTATATTTAAGAGAGAATATGTAGAATTAAGCATTAGTATTAATGTTTTGGTGATTCAATAAAGGTCTTGCGACCAACAAAAAAAATATTTTTTTAGACACAATACGGCGGAGTCTAGTCGTTGAAAGTGTTAAGAGCGTTGAAAGTGTCAGAAATAAATAAAGACCCCTTTTTTTTAACGTATAACAATAAAGTGCCACAAACAAAAGACTTTAAAAGAAATTTGCCATAATAAAGTGCCAAAAACAAATAAAGACTTTGAAAAAGTGTGGATAATAACACTACAAAGAAATTGTTGAAAACAACATAAAATCAGCATAAAGAGGCGTGAAGAGGAACGTGGAACTTCCTTGACGCCCCAACGACAGCCCACCCGGAGTAAAACAGCAAGGAGTAAGCAAGTGTTCCCCAGTACCGTAAAGAAAAAAGGATATCAGCACACGTAAGAAAATAGATTATAAGTATTAATTATACCATATAAACCCTATTGTTAATTAAATTTAATGAAATAAAAATAGTTAGAGAAGGAATTTAGATATATATACGTCAGAAAAGTGAAAAATTTAAATAAAGGAAAGTTTTTGTGGAAAAATAGAAAATAGTGGAAAATTTAAACAAAGGAAAATAAGTAGAAATAAAGGAAGTTTTTGAAAAATAGGTACATAGCTAAAATCTAGAAATAACAAATTGGCTTGTACAGCCTATAAAATTAAATATTACTGAAGCTGTGATTCACCACCCTCGGGGGGACCATCCAGCTTATAACATTCAAAAAAAAACACTGCGATTCACCACCCAAGGGACCCTCCAGTGATTTATCAACCAAACAAAATCTAAAAGGATAAATTAGTTATAAAAAATAAAAAGCAGATAATAACAACAAAAGAAAATGGCAAAACCAAATAATCTAATTAGACCACCCGTGTTAGGGAATAACACAACTCCCACACCTGCCCAACAACTTTCCCCAGGCAAACATGATACGAGCTATGGTTTCCCAGGCTATAGAAGCCAGTGGGACAGAGCTAGTCAGGACTACTCTAGGCAATAACAATAACCCTATTATAAAAGATCAGACTATAGAAGAGCAATATAGGAATAATATGGCTGAAATGGATAAAGTCCCAGATGTCGTACGATCCTTGAGAGAATTCTTAGGAAACGCCTCTGAAGATCAGCTCATGGAAAAAAAAGTGTCGAGGGAATTATAAAGATATATGAACCCTCAAAGGGCACCCCAAAATTTTTCGGAATTCTAAATGTAATCCGGAACAAAATTGTTGAAAAAGTGGATATAACGTTAGAATCATATAACACCCCCTTGGATTGGACAGCCATCTCTCGTTGTCTGACCACCCACTATGCCGTTAAACGCGACATAGGCACTCTAGAATAACAAATGACGTGCCWTATTCAGGGAAGGAGCTCTATAAACGAATTTTATCAGAAGGTTTATAGTCAATTATCCCTAATACTTAACAAAATAGGATGCATGGAAATTGGCGAGGAGGCAGTCCATCTACTAACGGACAACTACCGTGCCAAGGCCCTGGATATCTTTGTGAGAGGACTTTCCGGTGACCTCCCGAGGCTTCTGGGTATAAAAGAACCCAAGACTTTACCAGAGGCACTACACCTTTGTCTAAAGCTGGAAAATCAAAGCTTTAGAGCACAACATGCCAGCAACCAAGTGTTAAATGCATCATCAGTCCCCAGACATCAAAGTTTCAACTCTTTAATTCCTAGACAAAAACCCCCCGAATCAAGATTCTATCCCGAATTACCTCATATACCTCACCCTCAGCAAACTTATCGCCAACCAAATTTGAGTCCCCATAGCTCCCAGCAATATCAAAATTCAAATTCGAATCCACATAATAGCTACCAACAACAAAACTCCTATAACCACTCTAGATATCCATATAACCAACAACCAAGCTATCCTTCCCCAAGGCCACCTAAACCTCCTCAACCTATGGACATGGATGAAAGCGTCAGAACAAGAGCGGTACATTATGTGAACCGCCCTAAGCCCCAAGAAACTGGCAAACGCCCATTGAATGCATCCATGATCAACCACCCCCCAGCGAAAGCTCAAAGGAACTTTTATATAGACACGGACGAAACAACTTGCGATCCATACCATGAAGACCAACATTATGACCAATACGACAACACCCAACAAACAGCTTACAGTCAGGAAACAGCTTACAATAATGTAGACAAAGAACCATATACCTAACGGACGTACATTTTTCAGACTGAATAGCTCTTCGTTGCCCTATTTTCGATGCAAAACGAGGAGCGGCGAAATACTTAACATATTGGTGGATACAGGATCTAACAAAAACTATATCCAATCCAGTCTAATTAAAAACGCAAAAGAAAACGATACCTCTTTTTCGCCAACTCAGTTGGAGGAAAAATAAAAATTACACAACACACATTTTTAAACCTTTTCAACTTGGAAAATTGCAGACTCAAATTCTTCCCACACTTAAGACTTTCCATGCTATATTAGGAAATGACAGTCTAAAAGAACTTTCAGCAGTCATACACATAAGAAAAAATTTCATGGTCATAGCAAACACAAAAAGGATCTATCTAAGACAATTTAGTATACAGAATGTTAATACAATACATATTCGAGACGAACATCCTACAACAAYAGGTARWGACGAAATAAGCCAGCTAACACGAAAACACCGCAACCTATTCTCAGAACCGAACGAAAAACTGACATACACAACAAAAGTTGTAGCAGAAATACGAACAATTTCCGACACGCCCATATATTCAAAATCTTACCCATACCCTACCAGCCTTAAACAAGAGGTGGAAGACCAAGTAAACAAATTATTAGAAGACGGAATCATCCGAAAATCAAGGTCACCCTACAACTCACCTGTCTGCATCGTACCCAAAAAAACGACGCGTCAGGCGAAAAAAAGTTCCGAATGGTTATCGATTACAGAAAACTAAATACGGTCACAATTGCAGATAAGTACCCAATACCAGAAATAAATGAGGTTCTCTCTCAACTAGGAGAAAACCGAATTTTCTCTGTAATTGACTTAAAAAGCGG
>NW_017537429.1:8646-9627 GCF_001853355.1 Bactrocera latifrons
CAAAAATAGAAAATATTATTAAGCAGTGCAAAGTTTGTAAGGAACATGAATATGATCGTCATCCCAACAAACCGAAATTACTCGAAACCCCAATTCCCCAATATCCCGGTGAAATAGTTCACATAGATATCTATACTACAGAAAAACAACTGGTCTTAACGGCATCAGACAAATTTTCGAAATACGAGAGAACCACTACGAGAAATAATCTTTTCTTTCGGAGTACCGAAAACAATAGTCATCTACAACGAGGAATCGCTAAACTCAGCTTCCATTAAAAAGAGGTTAAAGATCAACTTGGAATTGAAATATTTAAAACACCCTTTTACAAAAGTACAGTCAACGGTCAAGTGGAGAGATTTCATTCCACACTATCCGAGATCATGCGTTGCCTTAAAACTCAACAAACTCATCGCTCGTTCCAAGAACTTTTAGATAGATCCACATATGAATACAACTACTCCATAYACTCCGCAACAGGGAAACGACCGATAGAGACATTTTTCGGCAGAGGAGTTTCGATAGACCCCGAACAATACGAAAACTCACGCAGAGAAAACATAAACATACTTAGGAAAAGACAAGCGAAGGACTTAGAAACTCATAACAAAACAAGACATCCCATAAAAACATACTCCCCTGGTGACATAATTTAATAAAATAAATAAACGATTAGGATCCAAACTTACCGCTAGATATAGGAAAGAAATAGTAAAGGAAGACAAATCTAGCGTGGTAATAACTGAAAAAGGACGGACAGTGCATAAAAGTAACATCAAGACCTAGAAACACTAATAATCTTTAAATTTTCTTATAAACGTATAATTTTTTTTTTCAGACTTCTCGTACATTTAGTGTACGCAGACTTTAAAATTATAGACTATACGAACTCACAACTAGCAACATTTGACACAGGACTGACGAAAATTCAAACTGGGACCTATAGGATAATACACAAAGTTGATCTAGATGCATGCCAAA
>NW_017537429.1:9936-11154 GCF_001853355.1 Bactrocera latifrons
ACAATGTTATTTTACATAGTAAGCATACCATTAACAAATGAAGAAATTTGTGAATCAATTCTAATTAAACCAATAAAAAAGGAAAAATATATTAATAAAATCCCTTTCGAGGACATCGTAACTTGCAATGATAACAAAATATTTGCCATTAAACTAAAATGTAAAGAAAACAACAATATTTGAATTTTTAATCATAGGAACATTATAGACATTAGTAACACTTCCTGTGTCCCACAACTACTCAAGAGCGAACCAGCAGAGTGCACACTAGTCAACAATCAGCACATCCCTTCAGTTGAAAACATCTCATCTGGAATAATTCTACTAAACCAGTACAAAGGTACAATTCAAATTGACAACCAAAAAATAAAACTTGAAGGATCATATGCAGTGCAATTCCACAATTCCACGGCTATAATCAACAACCAGAAATACTCTTTTAATGAGATACCAACCAGCAAACCCCTGCCTGCTATACTGCAATCAAATATTCCCTCAAACAAGGAAGAAGAAATTTTAAGCTTAGAAATGTTGAAAGAACTTCACATTAATAACACCAAGCGRTTGGACGCATTGAAAACAACCCACACAGCAGCCCTAGTAACAAATTTTTCGCYAACGATCACTAGCATTATCTTCATAGCAAGTTTGATTATCAAGTTAATCATGAAAATAAATTTCAAGGCAGAACCAGAGCTATCGAGCTACAATCCGAACGCCAAGGACGTCGATATTAAAAAAGAAATGCCTTACTTAACAGAACCCACAAGCCCAGTTTTTTAATCCAAACAAACGAGGACGTTCGTTTTTGGCGACGGAAGAGTTAGCACCAGCTAAGTTGAAACCAAAGCTGACACCAACACTATTGTGCTAAGTCAACAATTACAAAGAACTGGGAAATAGCCCAGACGCGCGCTCAGCAAAATTGTCAATATTCAGCAGCGCAATATCCGGCATGCGCCGATCAAAATTCGGGATCGAGCTTAAAAAGGAATAAGCAAAATAAAACACTTGCAACAACATCCGGCATGCGCCGATCAACACCAATTGCTGACACAGGTAGAAATAGGGTATATTTAAGGGAGAATAAGTAGAATTAAGCATTAGTATTAATGTTTTGGTGATTCAATAAAGGTCTTGCGACCAACAAAAAAAAATCTCTTTTTTTAGACTTGTACAATACAAGTCGATAACTTATATGAGCGTACATATATATCG
>NW_017537429.1:11462-21064 GCF_001853355.1 Bactrocera latifrons
AGTTTTCCAGCAGTACAAATATCAGAAATTCTTTTTTTTAGACTTGTACAACACAAGTCGATAACTTATATGAGCGTACATATATATCGACGCAGCTTTTTGCGAACCACGGCAAAATATTTTAGATTTGGCAAMTATTTTAAATCGACGAGAACTTTTTTGCCACTTTTTCTCACTCCTTTCTGTGTTTTGCGAGTTCGTCATTTTTCCAGCAGTACAAATATCAGAAATTGTTCAATTTATGATTTTCATCGCCGCGAAAAGACGCTTGCCGGCAAAGCCATGATCGGGGATGGTGTTTGCTTTTATGAATGAAGCAAGTGTGCCTGTTGAAAATACGCTTGCGTTCATGAATGAAAATGTTGTTGTTACGTGTTGTACTATAAATTTAGGCATTGGCTATTCGGCTGCCACATTGACGCTGCTGATTGTTGTCTTTTGTTGGTGACATATTTACATGTGTATGTCCATGTATGTATGTAGGGTTGTGTATACATTATTTGCTCGGCAATATGTACATGTATATATATATAGTATAATCGTGTCGTTTGTTTTCATATACTTGTCTATTTATTAGGAAGTTCACTACATTTTTTACGACGTTTTATCCAAAAATAGTTATTTTTACGTTTTTATGTTTGAATCATGAAGTTGATGAAAGTATGCCGGAGCGCTAAACATGTGGTCCTTTCCCTCTACGGTGTCGTAATGGCCGGCTCATTGAGTCGTCACACCGCGTAGTAGCTAGTGAGTGACGGTCGTTGGAGTGAGACGGCAAATGAGTGCTGTCGGCAAAATCAGCTGTGGGCTGGTGTGGCGCAGTTGCCACATCCACTTCCCTTCCAGTGACTTGATCGAAAAGAGAGAGGCACGAATTGTTTTTGTTGGGTTGTGTGGTGATTTTTGAGGTGTGGATTGTTAATTGTCTGTTAWCTCAATGTATGCTGGCTTTAGCATGTCGATTGAGACTGTTTTGTCTGCCTCATTGATCCTGATGATGTAGGTTTTGTTGTCTACACGCTGGATGACTTCATTAGGACCAGTGTATGGTTGTTCCAGAGGCTTCTTGATGGAGTCTACTCTCTTGAAGACGTGGGTGCACGTGTCAAGGTTTTTGAGTAGGAACAGCTTGTGTTTGGTGTGATGAGCTGTTGGTGTTGGCCTGATTGCTTGGATAATTTGCCTGTATTTCCTCACGAATGTTTGTGGATCAGCTGATGTGCTTGCTGTAACAAAGAAGTCACCGGGTATACGCAGTGTAGTCCCGAAAAGCATTTCCGCACAAGGTGTCTCATTGTTGCACGTAAGAGCAGCCTTGAGTGTGCGGTGCCACCGTTCCACCAGACCATTCCATTGAGGATGATACGGTGTCGTTCTGATACGATGAATGCCCAGCATTCGTGAGAGTGAGGTGAACAGTGCTGATTCAAATTGCAGACCTTGATTAGTGGTGATTGTCAATGGTGTACCGAATTGACAAATCCGCTGAGTATAAAAGGCGTGTCCAACTGTCTCAGCTGTCATGTTGTTGAGTGGTATGGCGTGTGGCCATCTACTGAAGCGGTCAATGATCGTCAGACAATATCGAAGGTCCTTGACTCTGGGCAGCTCTATGAGATCCAGGTGGACGTGCTCGAAGCGATTGTCTGGTACGTCAATATGGTTTGGTGTGGTGCGATTGTGACGATGGACTTTGGAACGTTGACATTGTATGTAGTGTCTGGACCAGAGGAGTGCGTCTTTTCTAATACCTGGCCAGACGAATCTTCCGCTGAGTTCGTTGGTTGTGGCCCTGCCACTAGGATGAGAAAGACCATGGATGACGTCAAAAGCCTGGCGTCTGAGTGGAAGATAAGGTCGCACAATATTATTAGTCACATCACATAGTCTATCATGACCTTCCATGTTCAGCAGGTGCAGCTTGAGAGATGTGCTGGATTGGACATCACTAAGCTGGTCATCTTGGAGTTGTGCCAGCGCAATGGTCTCAGCATCAAGYTTGGTTGGCATGGTTATGGCATTGATCCTCGAGAGCGCATCAGACATTTTCTATGCCCTTGGTATGGAAAATCTGAGATGAGAACTGTGAGATATAGATATTGACGTAGTTGGCGAGGTGATGCCTTGTCAGCGTGTTGAGAAAAAACGTAGATGATTGGCTTGTGGTCGGTGAAGATGCTGAAGTTTCTTCCCTTGAGAATGTGCTTGAAAAACTTGATGGCAGCAAAGATGGCCAGAAGTTCACGATCGTACTTGGAGTACCTGGTCTCTGCTGGGCTGAGCTTGCGGGAGAAAAAGGCCAGTGGTTGCCATGAGTCCTTGTGTCGCTGTTCAAGAACGCTCCCAATGGCTACATCCAAGGCGTCGGATCCCAATGAGAGGATGGCGTATGTTGCGAGGAAAGCCAGGCGCGTGGCTTGGATGACACTTCTCTTGCAGTCTTGCCAAGCTTGATCTGCAGAAGGTGTCCACTGGGTTTTAGTGTTGTCCTTCCTTTGTATGGTGATTGTATCTGGGCCGCTTGAGGGATCGCTCGCCGGTAGTAGTTGACGATCACCAGGAAAGGACGTAGATCGCTGACGGTTTCTGGCTTTGTGTAATCGGCGATTGCTTGCGTGCGTTCGGCGGGTGGAGTGTAGCCGTCTTTGTTGATGGTGTACCCGAGGTAGATGATTTCAGACTTGCCAAACTGGCACTTCTTTGGATGGATGGTGAGATGATGTGCACGCAGGACTTCAAAGATGGTGGTGAGATGACGTAGGTGCTGTTCGGCGGACTGAGAATAGACAATCAGATCGTCTATGAAGCAGCCCACGAAGTCTAAATCTCTTAGGATGTTGTCCATACGCCTTTGAAAAGTCTGCGTGGCATTGCGTAGTCCGGGTGGCATACTCAGAAATTCAAAAAGTCCAAATGGGGTGATTACAGCTGTTTTGGCAATGTCTGACTTGGCCATGGGTATCTGGTTGTAAGCCCTAAGACGATGGTGGAGAAAACGGTGGATCCGTGGAGACGATGAAGAATGTCATCCCCATGAGGGACTGGATATCGATCTGGAACTGTATTTGCGTTTAGTTTTCGATAGTCACCTGGTGTGCGCCATCCCCCAGTTTTCTTCGGCACCATATGGATAGGGCTGGCCCAAGGGTTGCTCGATGGACGGATCACGCCATGATGTAGCAGGAGGTCAAAGTCATCTTTAGCTATTTGTATTTTTTCGCCAGTGAGACGTCGTGGGCGCTCAAATACTGGTGGCCCAGTTGTCTCAATGTGATGAGCGACTTCACTGTCAGTGGCTGTGCCGGGATTGGTGCTGGGATGATTTATGTCGATAAATTTGGTGAGTAATTGAAGGTATTTGGCGTCATATGCACCAGGACAGATTGAGCGGTCGATTTTTGAAATGTTATGTACCGTGTTCCCTGAGTTGTGGATGACGTGGTTGTATCGATGAGACATCGTCCTTTGAGATCTAGAAGCAAGTAAACCAGGAAGTCTGCACCGAGAATGGCTGATTTAACATCTGCGATTATAAAAGACCAATTAAATGTACGATGAAGATTGAAATCAAGGGTGATAACTTTTCGACCGTAGGTTCGGATAACGGTCCCGTTGGCTGCGATGAGAGTCAGATCATCTTCTTTGAGCGTGTGAGTGATGGCAGACTTGGGCATGAGAGGGATCACTGATCCAGAATCGACAAGAAATCTCATGTTTGTTGTGCGATCATGAATGTGAAGGCGATGCTCTCTGGTTGGTAGTGTGTTAGCCTCTATGCTGTCGCCGGTCGCCTGGATGGTCGACAGCGAAGTTAGTTTTCTGCCGATGAGTCGAAGGTGCAAGGACGCTCGCACTTTTTGGATCTGGACCCATAGAGACGGTGATAATAGCAGAACTTCTTCTTGTATGAGGCTGGCTCTGCCTTCGATGATGCCTGCTGGAAACGGCGAGGTGCAGGTTAGGGTCGGTCTCGAGTAATTCCCTGGTCCTTGATACAGGTCACCAGATCGGCTATGGCAAGTTTAAGACCTGAAAAGTCCTTTGCCATGCTGGTGAGCAGAGAATTTTCGATTTTGTCGCCCCTGTGGGCTGCCTGGGCAGGCTGGTGATGTGTAGCCATAACGGAATGACCAGTCTGATTTTCCATTAGCTCGTCTGCAACTTCAGCAAGCTCATCTAGAGAGGCATCCCTGAGTAGTTTGAGACACCGTTTGGTTGATGGTGGTAACAATGCCAACCATTTTATATGCAATAAGTCCTCTGAGGCCCTGTAGCCCATTAGAATTCTGAGCTAAATTTTTTATCATCGACTTGAACCTCCGTAAGCGCTCGGTGAAGCTGGCGGTCAGTGTCCAAAGCACTAACGATTTGATTGTAACGTGCTGCGTCATTTGTGATACGGGCCGCCTGCAACACTGCTTCAACCTGAACAAACGACAAAGCAAGCTGGATGGACTAGAACTGCGGGAATTTGTAACTGGACACAGCTACTACTGATACAGTGTTCTGTGTTTCATCGGCGGCGTCACCGATGGTCAGAGTTAGGTCGTTTGTGGTCATGTTCGAAGAGATTGGTGTTAAGACGTTTGGATTGCTAGCGGACGTGTTTAGCGAGTTAAAATTCGCTGATTTGTTGGCGTATCCTCTAATGGCATGTCAATGAATCGATTGAGAACACGTGGTCACTGGTTTGCACAAATATTAGACACTGATGAATGAGAAATTATATCGAGCATGAATTTGCAATTAATATTAACGTTTGCACTTATTTGTCTGTATATTTTGTTAGCTAATGAATATCAAAGAGTTTGAATTTTTAATTATTTGAATTGAATTTGAAGACACGCGGCGCGTCACTACACGTATGGTGAAAACTTAACATTTAACGCGTGGAGAAACAAAGTTTCGAAATCCAATTTAATCACGTCGGGGTCACCAATATAGTATAATCGTGTCGTATAATTGTTATCATATAATTGTCTATTTATTAAGAAGTTCACTACATTTATTACAATGTTTTATCCAAAAATAGTTATTTTTACGTTTTTATGTTTGAATGATGAAGTTGATGAAAGTACGGCGGAGCGCTAAACATGTGGTCCGTTCCCTCGAGTGGTTGAAGTAAAAGAGAAAGAGTCGTCTGTGCGTGGCTGGAGTGTCTGCTTTCTACGGTGTCGTAATGAACGACTCATTGAGTCGTCACGCCACGTAGTGGCTGGTGAGTGACGGTCGTTGGAGTGAGACGGAAAATGAGTGCTGTCGGTAAAATCAGCTGTGGTCTGGCGTGGCACAGTTGCCAGATAAACTTACATACGGATCAGTGTGTGCACATTTTATAACTGTTAAGTGATATAATGATTTAAATTTGAAGTTTACTTACATACATACAAGGGTATATGTAACTGCAGATTAATGATTATGTAAGACAAATATGATGACAAATAAACAAACATACATATGTAGGTATGCACTATCGAGAATGATGACCAATACAGGCTGTGTGCGTTCCAGCCGGCGATTATTAATAGCGAAAGCAATGAGTTCCGTAATACTGTACGCAGCACCAGTATGGATACAGGCAGTGAACATAAAAGCGTATGCTAAACAAATAATTGCAGTGCATATGCTTTCTGCAATTCGAGTAATAAGTGCTTTCCGGACTAGCCGCCAGCATGCCGCCCATTGACATCCAGGGAGATGAACTCGAGCGTCTATATCATCTATCAGCGCCTAAAACAGTATCGGCAAAGACAGAGGAGAGGAACAAGAGCATTAAAATGTGGCAGGAGCGGTGGAATTCCTCATCCAAAGGGCGTTGGACYTACCGASTTATACCGGRCATCCACTCGTGGATAGACAGACGACATGGGGATTTAGACTTTCATCTGACCCAAATACTTAGTGGACATGGGTGCTTTAGAAGCTACCTTTTCAGATTCCACAATRRCATTAGTCCGAACTGTCCGACGTGTACAGAGCATATAGAAGACTCTGAACATATATTATTTTATTGCCCTAGATTTTCAAACACAAGGGAAAAACTAAAAACCACACTCGGTGAAAGTATAACAGTCGATAATTTAACGACACTCATGTGTCAGTCGACTGATAAATGGAAAGCTGTCAGCGAAGCGTCAGCATCCATAATGACAAACCTGAGACTTTTTGAACAAATTAAGCGTCTGTCAGTCCGCACGATAGAGGAGACTTAAATGTCCTGTCCCTCCCACGAAGTAATACTTATTCGGTTGTGCCGTGGGAGAGTCTTGAGTTGGGGGTAGGTTAGGTTTAGCGGATTAAAGTTCCGCACTCCGACTTTCGATGCTTCCCCCTACTATAAAAAAAAAAATATTTAGGTATATGTATATGGTATATGTTGTAACAAATACAATTTTTATTAGCAACAAATATAATACAACAGTAGTTAGCAGAAAAGTATATTGTGCAAATATTAAAGGAATAATAAGAAACATAAGCTGTTCAAGTCCAAACAAACTATAAATATTACTGTGCATATTTATTTTTTTATTAGAATGCTATCAGTTTTACATGCAAAATGATATTCATATCATATACATTTGCTTGTATATAAACGTATAATGCAACTCATAAAGCGCACACATATCATTTCTAATAAGTCATGTCATGATTTCAAATCATAAAGGCGTTGTATTTACTTACATACATACGTGTGTGCTTGCTACATGTGCATATGAATACGTAAGTTTTAAATTATAAAAAGTATGATTTATGTATATACATATATGTATATTACTAGTTTTTTCATATATTACTATAGTATTTTACACAGATACGTATGTATATGTATGTACATATTATATACATATCAAATGTACATGTGTATGTACATACATGTCTACTATATCAAGCATAGGATATAATTAAAAATTTGGTCTTATTTTAACATTGAGTAAAATATTGCCTTATATAATATAGTTAGTTAATTAAGTAAAAAGTAATCAATTTGTGAAAAATAATTTTCAAATCAATTCATATATATAAACGCATAAAAATATAAGCCAAAAGCCCGGCATGCCGCTGTAAAATCGAAGTAAGTTCTGAGCATAATTTTCATTGAATGCTCTGCTCTGTTCACGCGCCACTATTAAAGTTTCTCCTTCTTAGCTAGCTGTGGTGAAACGCACTCATCGCTTCTGACAATTTACACGTCTGTCCGTTGTTGGACCTTCTCTATAACCAGAGAAGGTTTGTAATAGAGAAGGTTCACGGCGCGGAGATCGTAAAAATATTTTTGGCTAACTCGGTCGAGATAGAGAAGTTTCACCACAGACAAATTATAAGCGTGTTTCACCACGAAAGTAGCAGAATTGTGCATTTTTAGTGTTAAATGAGCAAAATAATGCTAATTCCAATGTAAACAAATTTTCGCCTAGAGATTCGCTTATTTTCTATGCGCAACCGACTCGGCCATAATTTATATACGTATGATTCGTATATATGTGCCTAAGTACGTATGTATGTATATTATAATTTATCTACATACATATGTATTTCATGATGATTCCATAAAATCATTAAAAATATATAATAGAGTAAAGTTTGTATTATTACCCAAATAATTGATATAARTTAAGGGAATTAGTTTTAAATTTATAAATTTACCTTAAAAGATTTGATATCATCTTAAAAGATCTAGCGGTCGCACATGCGCTCATATACATACATATGATTATTTGTGCATTTAAACAAATATGACCATACGCATAATGTTTGTAAATTTGTCTACATGCAACATATGCATGTAAATATGTACTTTCAACGCTTCATAAGAAATCTCCGTTCACACGGTCAGCCAATGGCGAAGCTCACTTTTTGTCAAAGAGTCAATGTGGCGACAATGCGTCACAACATTGTATTGTTGGTAGAAAATCCGAGCTGTGTGGAAAAAAATAAACGAACGGAAGCCGATTGTCACCGCTTCCCTTGCCCCTGTACAGCTTCGCGTACTAACCAGCGTTAATATGTATACTTGTGTATAAGCTTGCATACATATCGACGCAGATTTTTGCAAGCCGCGCAAAAATATTGTTTACATTCTTTGACAAATACAGTCAATTCCGGTTATGTGCCACAATCAAACATACAGATTTTTGTGGTTTGTTAAGAACAAAAATATAATATGGCCCATAAGCGAATGCGGATACTTAAGCAAGTGGTACTTAAAAGAATAATTTCCATGTATTTCAAAAAACGAACCGTGAGGTGCAGCAAGATATGGGCAGTTAAGAGGGATGATTTTCATTTAAGCGGAATACTACTTAACCGGGATTCACTGTACAAATAAATCAGAGGAATATTGAATATTTTCTTTGGCACATTTGTTGACTTGAAAATCGACAAATAAACTATGTTGTCAATTTCACATTAGAATAAAATTATACTTATATTTGCGGGGTTGTCACTTTTTCCTTCTCATACAAATATCAGAAATTGTTAAATTTATGATTTTTAGCTTTTGCCATCGTCGTGAAAATACGCTTGTGGGCAAAGGCATGCTCAGGGGGATGTAATGGTGTTTGTTTTTATGACTAAAGCAAGTTTTCCTTTGAAAGTGCGCTTGCATTCATGAATGAAAACATTGTTGTTGTGTACTTTTCTACAAATTTGGGCATCAGCTATTTGGCTGCCATACTGCTACTTGAAACCATTGCTGTTTTTGTAGAACAATATTTGCAATTTTTGCGGGTGACATATCTACATGTGAAGGCATATAAGTATGTATGTTGTGTATGCATTATTTGTCATGGGAATGTCATACGCACATATTTATGTACGTATATACATATGAGCAGCGCGCACTTGTTATTACTGATAAGTGATAATATTGTATGATTTGAATTCGCGAAAGCGAGCATAAACACATATGGTTATGATACATGTGAACATACATACATACATATGTAAATTTTGAATGATAAAATATACGATTTACATATGTACATTTATCACTATTGTAATATATTTAATTTTTTTTAATAAATTATGATAGTTTGTTATATAAATACATACGTAATGTAGTATGCACATAAGTATGAATATATCAAATAAGAACAAGAAATAACTATGAATATTGCTTTGAAAAAGTTATTTAATTAAAGGGTATTCAATTGCACCTGCATTGATAAATATGCACAAAAAGAATTCATATGAATACACATGTCTGCATGTAAACCGTATAGATAAATATGTAAGTAAAAGAGCGAACATACGTCTGTCACCGCAATATATAGTTTTGAGCATTATATTTATTTCACGCTCAGCTCTCTTCAAACGAAAATGTTAAAATTTCTCCTGCCGAGCTGGCAGTGGTGAAACTCCTCCATCTCGACCAAGTTAGCCAAAAATATTTTTATATTAATATTTCTGGTTATAGCAGAGAACGTTTATCATTGAGAAGGTTCACGGCGCGGAGATCGTAAAAATATTTTTGGCTAACTCGGTCGAGATGAGSCAGTTTCACCACTGCCAGCTCGGCAGGAGAAATTTTAACATTTTCGTWTGAACAGAGCTGAGCGTGAAATAAAAATTATGCTCAAAACTATATATTGCTCTAACAAACG
>NW_017537429.1:22728-28497 GCF_001853355.1 Bactrocera latifrons
CCAATCAAAAATCAGAATCCTCTCTTTATCTTTCATTTTGGCACAATTTCCCCCGTAAAACATTCAAATGTAGATATGTTAGCTTTAGAAAAAGTCATAAGTTAGCATGCAAGAACTTTTCCGCCAACCAAAAATCACCTGCGTATAAATACACATGTATGTATATTGCCCTGCTTTGGTTCTCTTTTATTTATATTTACATATATTAACATGTTATTTCTCACAGACTCTAAAATCCCCTCAATCGCTGTTAAATGTGGTGAAACACGCTTATAATTTGTCTGTGGTGAAACTGGACCATCTCTGCCGAGTACTCCTTCGAAAAGTTACGATATTTGAAACGTGAACCTTCTCTATGATAGACGTTCTCTGCTATAACTATACGTTCTCTGGTGAAACTGGCTCACCTCGACCGAGTTTGCCAAAAATATTTTTACGATCTCCGTGCCGTGAACCTTCTCTATGATAAACGTTCTCTGTTTATAGAGAAGGTTCACGATGTCAAAAATTTAGGGATATTTCAATTTTGCTATGTTTACTGTTTTGGATGAGTACGTTTCATCACAGAAAATTATTAGCGCGTTTCACCACTTAACATCAGGGGCACGACAGTAACAGAACTGAGTAGTTGTTAGAGCCAATGGGAAAAAATATGTTAATTTCAATGTTTAGAAATGTACGCTTATATCAAAGCACACAAGCATGTACGTACAAATTTAACTATTTCATGATGAATTCCTTAACATATTGTATATGTAAATATGTATATAATAAAGTCATACATGCATTACTACCTATGTAAATCTTTAATTAATGTAGGTTGAATATGATATATACATACATATTTATTTGCTGGTCTTTAAAAGTTTTGATAACATGTTAAAAGACCAAGCAGTCGCGCATATTCACATTATGTGTGCATTTAAACAAAAAGAACCATACGCGTAACGTTTGTAAATTTGTCTACCCACAACTTTGTATGTAAATGTGTACACTTATTGCTTCATGCGAAATCCTAGTTTCACGGGCAACCAATAGCTGAAGCTCAAGTTTTTTCAAAGAGTCAATGTGTCGAAGGGCTGACGTGACAACAAAGCATCACAATATTGTGTTGTTGGTAGAAAATCCGAGCTATGCTGAAAACACAAACGAACGATCACCAATTGCCACTGCTTCCCTTGCCGCTGTAGCAGCTTCAAGAACAAAACAGCGATAATATGTATGTTTCTGTATGAGCTTGCATACATATCGACGCAGAATTTTGCAAGCCGCGTACAAATATTTTTTACATTCATTGACAAATACAGTCAATCCCGGTTATGTGCCACAATCAAAGATACCGATTTTTGTGGTTTGTTAAAAATAAAAATATAATATGGCACATAAGCGGGTGCGGATACTTAAGCGAGTGGTACATAAAACAATAATTTTCATGTATTTCAAAAAAGAACCGTGAGATGCAGCAAGATAAAAGGAATGATTTTTATTTAAGCGAAATACTACTTAACCGGGATTCACTGTACACATAAATCAGAGGAATATTGAATATTTTCTTTGGCACATTTCTTGACTTGAAAATCGACAAATAGACTATATTGGCAATTTTATTCTATACTTATATTTGCGGAGGTGTCGCTTTTTCCTTCTTATACAAATATCAGAAATTGTTCAATTCGTCGTCAAACGTCGAGAAAAGACGCTTGTTGGCAAAGGCATGCTCGGGGAGATGTAATGGTATTTGTTTTTATGAATGAAGCAAGTTCACCTGTTGAAAGAGTGCTTGCGTTCATGAACGAAAATATTGTTGTTGTGTGTTTTTCTACAAATTTGGGCATCGACTTGACTGCCATATTGACGTGTGACACTGCTGATGCTATTTGAAACCATTGTTGTTTTTGTTGAACAATATTCCTAGTTTTTGCGGGTGACATATCTACATGTGAACGCGTATAAATATGTATGTTGTGTACGCATTATTTGTGTCGGAATGTCATGCGCACATATTTATGTGTGTACTCATATTTGTATGTTGGTTTGTGTATACATTATTTGTTCGGCAATGTCGTACACATATGCATGTACATATAGAGCAGTGCGCGCACACTTTTTACTGATAAATGATAATATTACGATTTGAATTTGAATTGCCCTGATATGTAGACGCGTATGAAAATTAAATGACATATTATTGTAATATATTAAGTTTTTATGATAATATGATAGTATCTCGTATACATATACATATGTTCTATATCATATTTACAAACATATTCATATATGAAATTATAATATATTCTCAAACATAAGTGTTTAAATGAGTTAAGCATCTATCCACTCTACCCGGGAAAACTGGCGCACCCTAATAAGACAGCTTAAATTACCACAGCTGATACGCAACACAACTCACCACACTTGCACCCACTCAACAAATGCAGTGGGGATGGGATCCTCAATTCGATGATACGCATTCGTCAGCTGCAGTTCGCATCATCAACACTTCAACGTTCGCCATACACAAATTCAATTCTCCACTGCGCCGCGTAAACATTATATTGAGTTCTTTTTGTATACATTCGATCTACGAGCCAGAAATGGACACTGTGCTCAACATTCGTCGACAAGATATTCACTCCTACCCGCAATATTCAACAAAACATTTGCGATCAAATGATCTACAGAAGTACTGATCTTATTACTTACATTTTTATTTTATTTCACATTTACATTGCTAGAAGAAAGGTTATTTTTATAAATTTAATAAATTCTAATTGTATCCAAGAAACAAGAGCACATTTTTCTTGCCCTCGTTTAATCAATAAGAAATATTTAATTGATAACTTTKAATTGCACATTAACTACAAATATTGTTTTGAAAATAGCATACTTTAATTAGAATATTATAAATTATGCAAATATTCATAGAAATTCGCAAAATGATAATCATATCAATTAATATGATTGCATGTAAACGTATAAATATGGGAATATGAGTGTTTTTGTTGTACTTCCCTTTTCAAATATAAGGAAATTAGTATCCCACAAATGGTCTTTAGGAATATTTTTTAAAATATATGGGTGGTTGGCTGTAATCTTTTTTAAAGGAAACCCTGCGGAATTGAGGGCATTTATTACCTGTGACAAGGTACCGTATGCTATTGGAAGACTGTGGCTTCCAGACAGGATATCGTCTACATACGTCTGTGTTTTGAGCACTTGTGTTGCCAGAGGAAATTCTGACTTTGTGTTGTCTGCCAATTCGTGGAGTGTTCGAATGGCTAGATATGGTRCACAGTTRACGCCAAATGTAACTGTTTTTAGTTTGAAGTCGCGTAAAGAACTAGTGGGGGATCTTCGGAACATAATACGTTGAAAATCTTGGTCGTCTTTATGGACGACTATTTTCCGGTACATTTTTTCAACGTCCCCATTGAATACGTATTTGAATATACGCTAGTTTAATATCAAAAGCATTAAATCTGGTTGGAGTGTGGGTCCCGTAAATAAGATATCATTTAGGGAATTCGCTCAACTGGTTTTTTTCGAGGCATTAAAAACAACTCTTACTTTTGTTTTTTTTTTTTGTCTGGCTTTACTACTGCGTGATGCGGCAGATAGAAGGAGTAGTATTTGCCGTTGACGATTTTCTCCCCTGGGTTTACTTCCTCCATATGATTTAAATGGAGGTATTCTTCTAACACACCATCATATTTAGATTTGAGTTCACCTAATTCCCAAATTTTTTTAAATTGTGAATTTAGGTACTCGTTTGAGACTTCCTCAACTTGAGTTGTCAGTGTTGTAACTGGGTCCGCAACTAGTCCACTTAGGACGCATCCAAAAATGGTATTTTGCGCCAGAAGTGTATTTGTGATTTTCTCAATACCTTCGAATATTATCTGTGGTATGAGCTCGTTGCCTAATAGAAGATCTATTTGAGCGGGGGTATTGCAGTTCGGATCTGCTAGCTTTAGGTGTGAAACCTTTTGCCAATGCTTGCTATTTATGTGATAGCTTGGTAGCATATTGGTTAATTGCGGTAAGACAAAATAGCTTCTGCTTGTATACGCTTATCCGCGTTGGGGGAAAAGAGGGTAATGGGGCAGATTTTATTTGAGTTTTGAACATCTCTTCCGCCCATTCCCGTGATTTCAAAATTGGCTAGTTTTGTTGGCAACTGTAGTTTTGAGGTCACTTTGACCGTTTATCGGTCTGACTATTTTTTTATCTACCCTTGCTGCAATTTAACATTGGGTAGTAAGAAATTCGTTCATTTGCTGCCACGTTAGGCACTTCCCAAGCAAAATTAAAATTTTCCTCATTGAGAGCGAACTGTTTAACTTTCACGCCAGCCTGAACTTTTGTTTTTTATCTGAGGTGATACAATTTCAGCGCTTGTGATAATTTAGGATAGTTTATGTACACGGCTGTAAACATGTCCCGGAAAGACGGCCACTGTTCATAACCCCCATGAAAAATTTCTGTGTCACATGCGTGCACCTTGAGGTGAATGCCTGAACTTGCATCTTGACTTTGTGCTTGTGGCATCTCTGCTCGCGGAATTGGAGCAGGTGCAATTGCTTTTATTAGTTTCAATTGATCAGCGATCATAACTTTTGTGTCTTCATACTGGTTGAAGCAGTTGTCAAATTTGGCGTAAGCAGAAGATTTAAAGTTTTCTGGTAGATGTGAATCGTCAGTATCTACAATTGCGTCATATGCAGCCTGGAGACGTGTCCAAAAGTTTTCAAGTGTTTGCCTTTTTATTTCTAGCGCCGATCCAGAATTTTTTTGGCGAATCGATTGCAATATTTAGACAGTCACTCTCAGAAATGAATTTAGAGCATGATATGTCTTTCTCCCTCTTTTTTTTTTGTAGCACCTTGCTTCGAGCGTGTAGTTTCTGATGGTGTACATGGATATTTTCAACTGTGCCATCTGTAATCATTTTTAGAACTTTTAGCAACTGAGTTGTTTTAGATTCGTTTGAGTCTGAGCTCATTTAAAAGACGTATAGAATAAATTAAAACGTCTTAGTGAAAACTAGACTTGTAGATGTTTAGAAAACATTTCGTTTAAACTGTTGAATAGAAGACTCTTTTGTATGTAAGAGTTTCAAAAAAATCAATAAAATCAATTGCTTTTTGGTAAACCGAGATTTCAAAATTTTATTTTTCCTATACATATGTATTTATTTGATTTGCCGAGAACTCTTTTAAGTAAATGAGAGTTTTGAACGAAATTGATATAAAGATAAAGCTTTACGTATTTGATAATGTACTCGTGCTTATGTAATCGCGAACTCTTTTACGTTAATAAGAGTTTTAAAATGAAATAAATATTTAATCGCTTAAATTTAATGTAATTATTTTTTAATGACCGGAAATATTTTATTTTGGATGTATATTTTTCTTTTATATATGCTTTATGTCCAAATGTTCTATAGGGTATAACTATACGTTGATATTTTATTTATTATGTGCTAATGAGCGCTCGTATTAGAGATCACTGCACTTTGTACATATGCATGTAGGTACATATGTATTAAGCTTTGGTTTTTTACACAAGCCTGCTTGTTTTTGATGATCGCAAACCAAGAAGTATTGTGGGACATAGCGTCGCTCGCATGACCAACTAACGGAACTGACATTTACAAAATTTTACAGGGGAGCAGTTTTAATATTTTTGACCCTTTATTCCATTGTCCCTGTCGAAAGGTATGCATGATATTTTCAGTCTGCTTTTCTAATTATGTACTCTGACGTCTACTCT
>NW_017537429.1:33737-35243 GCF_001853355.1 Bactrocera latifrons
AATCAACTATTTCTGCTATTTTATGCAAGCACAAAGCTGATGGAACCGTGAAAAAACTTAATATTGGAGGACGTCCTAGACTCACTTCGGTAAAGGAAGACTTGAGAATAGTGCGCGAATTTAAAAAAGATCCAAAGATGTCTGCAAAAAACGTTTTAGATAGCTTAAAACTAACTGTAAGTGTGCGTACAGTACAACGACGCGCCGTTAATGCTGGTCTATTCAGTTTCCGTGCTGCGAAAAAACCATATATTTCCAAAAAAATCGAATAGCACGTTTGGAATTTGCAAAACTGCACATCAATTGGTCTGTGGAGCAATGGAAGTCGGTATTGTATTCAGATGAGTCCAAATTTAATTTGCAGAATTCAGACCAACAGGAAAGCTTTTAGACCGTCGATATTTGCAGGGTACCGTAAAGCATGGTGGGAGTAACATTATGGTGTGGGGATGCTTCTCTGCTCTGGGAGTAGGACCTATTTTCAAAATAGAAGGGAACATGGATAGGTTCCAATATAAAAATATACTGCAAACCCAAATGTTACCCCACGCTATCACAAAAATGCCGCCTGATTGGCAGTCCTAACATGATAATAACCCCAAACACACGTCAAAAGTTGTAAAGGATTGGCTTTTGGAAGAACAAGTTTGTGTTATAAGATGGCCCGCCCAGTCTCCTGATATAAACACGATTGAAAACTTATGGGAAATTGTCAACAGGCAGATTAATAGGGAACAGGTCCACGGTAATAAAAACAAGGTATTTGATGCCCTGAAACAAGCCTGGAATGGTATAAATGACACACATATTAATAACTTAATTTCATCTATGCCTAAAAGATGTGCTGCAATCATTAAAAATAATGGCTACCCAATAAAATATTAATTTAAAACGAATTTATTTTCATATTGAGCTAAAGTCCAATGAGTTATGTCGCGCGAATTTTTTACTTTTTTTTATTTTTGTTATAGTTTACAAATTTTACATAAAAGTTGAAAAATAAAATTGTATCGTACCTTAATACAGAATATGCGGTCTATATTTTGCAAAATTATTCTTCTAATGCGTCTATGTAAAAAGTTGTGACAGAATATGAATGAGACTCTATTTAATCCAATGAGTTTTGTCCGACACTGTATATACGTATATATTTATACAGTGAATCACAGCCAAAATGATGCAGCCATCTGAGAAATTTTAAAGCATGCTTAATAAAAATTAAAAAGTCAAAACTTGTTTGTTTATGAGTGCCAATTATTAGTGGCAGATGTATTTTTTTAAATATTATTTTTAAAATTCACATTTTGCTCTTATTTCATTTAATAAAAACAAAAAAACGAATTCAGCCTTAAATTTTACCTCACAGCGAAAATGATGCAATCTCTAAATAAGCAAATACATAAATCGATTTTTCGGTTGATCAATACTTCGTACGATAACCTTTGTTATCTATGACAGCTTTCATGCGCCTAGGCATCGATTCTACCAATTTGTTTGTGTAGTTTG
>NW_017537429.1:36248-44133 GCF_001853355.1 Bactrocera latifrons
TGTTTGACAAGAAAATGCATGCTTATCTCAAATAACAAAATAGCTAACTTTTTCATTTTTTTGAGATGAAATTGTTTTTTTTTTTTTTTGTCAAGTGCTACTACATATCAGTGCCGCATCATTTTGGCTGTGAGACGCTGTATATATGTTCGCGGTACGAAGAAACGACGAAACGAGAATCGACCGACCGTAGGTAATTTTCGTAAATTCCCTTGTTAATAAGTATATAATTCGTATAACTGCGCCGCATACACAGATGTCTGTATATATGTTCGCAGTGAGAAGAGGTCGCGAAAAGAAAATCTAATGTTATTCTGATTTTAGAATATGTGTATGTATGTATATGGAGGATGGAGTCATGTGTAGAAGTTTACGCAAGTGAGGAAAGTTTTCTGATCGCCATTCACATGGGAGTGGCCAGAAACGATTCTTTTACATATGACTCAAGCAGCTCACGACCAAGTATCCTCTGGGTAGCTTAAGAACATCCGTTTGAAGGCGAGCCAAAGTGAGAAGGCGAAACATACCCTGCATAGGGTTGTGCGCTGGGTTTGGGACCCGCCACGTAAAAAACCAAACCAATGACAACGCACCAAAAGCCTCGGATAAGAGACCCCACTTTTGATGACGACCATGGCAAACGAAATAAGGACTACGAATTGAGGGCATGCACGTAGAATGTCCGGTCCCTTGATTGGGAAGGTGCCGCTGCCCAGCTGGTTGATGTCCTCGCAAAAATAAAGGCTGACATCACCGCCGTCCAAGAAATGCGATGGACGGGACAAGGAAAGAGACGAGTAGGTCCTTGTGGAATTTACTACAGTGGCCATATAAAGGAGCGCAAGTTTGGTGTGGGATTCGTGGTGGGAGAGAAATTCCGTCGCCGAGTGCTATCATTCACTCTGGTGAATGAACGTCTAGCCACAATCTACAACAAAGCGAGATTCTTCAACATATCGCTGATTTGCGCCCACGCCTAGACGGAAGAGAAGGACGATGTGACCAAAGATGCCTTTTTTTAGTGCTTGGAACGCACTTATGAGAGCTGCCCCCGCCACGATGTCAAAATCGTGCTTAGCGACTTTAACATCCCCAAATGGTTTGAGGCTGATCGACTTCGCCGGGGCCTGAAATATAGTTATCTGTAGTACTAGATTCCAGCATAAGAAGATACATCAAGCTACCTGGCTGTCTCCGGATCGAAAAACCACCAACCAGATCGATCACGTTGTGATAGASGGAAGACACGTCTCCAGTATTTTAGATGTGCGTGCGCTCCGAGGTCCTAACATCGACTCGGACCACTATCTTGTTGCAGCCAAGATTCGCACCCGCCTCTGTGCAGCAAAAAACGCACGCCATCAAACACAAGGAAGGTTCGACGTCGAGAAGCTGTAATCACAACAGACAGCCGAACGATTTTCTACTCGGCTTGCACTCCTGCTCTTTGAGAGCACTCGTCAACAACTCGGTATAAGAGAACTGTGGGACGGTATTTCATACTCCTTACGTACAGCTGCAACCGAAACCATTGGTTTTCGGAAGTGCAAAAGAACAACTGGTACGACGAGGAGTGACGTGTCGTAGCGGAGAGAAAACAGGTTGGGTACCTCGCAACGTTACAATCGACCGCAATATGTGCGGGATGGGATAGATACTGAGAGTTGAAGAGGGAAGCGAGACGCATTTGCAAACAGAAAAAAAAAGAGGCCGAAATACGTGAGTACGAAGAGCTTGATAAGCTGGCCGATAGGGGTAATGCTCGAAAATTCTACGAAAAAATGTGGCGGCTTACAGAAGGTTTAAGGACCGGAGCATACTCTTGTAGAACACCCAAAGGTGATCTAGTCACCGATGCCCAGAGCATACTTAAATTATGGATGGAACACTTCTCCAGCMTGCTGAATGGCAGTGAGCGCACAACGCCAGGAGAAGGCGAACCCGATGCCCCAAGCGATGACGATGGAGCAGACGTTCCATTGCCCGACCAGGAAGAAGTTCGAATAGCAATTACCCGCCTGAAGAACAACAAGGCGGCGGGGCCCGATGGATTGCCGGCCGAGCTATTCAAACACGGCGGCGAAGATAAGGAGCATGCATCAGCTTCTTTGCAAAATATGGTCGGACGAAAGCATGCCCAACGATTTGAACTTAAGTGTGCTATGCCCAATCCTCAAAAAAGGAGACCCCACAATCTGCGCCAACTACCTTGGGATAAGCCTCCTCAATATCGCTTATAAGGTTCTATCGAGCATATTGTGTCAAAGATTAAAGAACACCGTCAACAAACTGATTGGACCTTATCAGTGTGGCTTGAGACCTGGAAAATCAACAACCGACGAGATATTCACCATGTGCCAAATCTTGGAAAAGACCCGTGAAAGGAGAACCGACACTCACCACCTCTTCGTCGATTTCAAAGCTGCTTTCGACAACGCGAAAAGAAGCTGCCTTTATGCCGCGATGTCTGAATTGGGTACCCCCGCAAAACTAATACGGCTGCGACACTAAAAGCTCCGTCAGAATTGGGAAGGACCTCTCCGAGCCGTTCGATACCAAATGACGTTTCAGACAAGGCGATTCCTTATCGTGCGACTTTTTCAACCTGCTTCTGGAGAAAATAGTTCGAGCTGCAGAACTAAATAGAGAAGGTACCATTTTCTAAAAGAGTGTGCAGCTGCTGGCGTATGCCGATGATATTACATCATCGGCCCTAACACCCGCGCCGTTAGTTCTGCTTTCTCCAGACTGGACAAGGAAGCAACACAAATGAGTCTGGCAGTGAACGAGGGCAAGACGAAATATCTCCTGTCATTAAACAAACATTCGTCGCACTCACCACTTGGCACTCACGTCACTGTTGACAGTCATACAATTGAAGTTGTAGATAATTTCGTCTATCTTGTAACCAGCGTTAACACCACCAACAATGTCAGCCTAGAAGTCCAACGCAGGATAACCCTTGCCAAGAGGTGCTACTTCGGACTGAGTAGGCAATTCAGAAGCAAAGTCCTCTCTCGACAAACAAAAACAAAACTCTATAAGTCACTCATAACTCCCGTCCTGCTATATGGTGCAGAGGCTTGGACGATGTCAACAACGGATGAGTCGACCTTGCGAGAGAAAAGTTCTGGGAAAGACTTACGGTCCTTTGCGCGTTGGCCACGGCGAATATCGCATTCGATGGAACGATGAGCTGTACGAAATATGCGACGACATCGACATAGTACAGCGAATTAAAAGACAGCGGCTACGCTGGCTAGGTCATGTTGTCCGAATGGACGAAAACACTCCAGCTCTGAAAGTATTCGACGCAGTACCCGCCGGGGGAAGCAGAGGGAGAGGAAGACCTCCACTCCGTTGGAAAGACCAAGTGGAGAAGGACCTGGCTTCACTTGGAATATCTAATTGGCGCCACGTAGCGAAAAGAAGAAACGACTGGCACGCTGTTGTTAACTCGGCTATAATCGCGTAAGCGGTGACTACGCCAATCAAGAAGATGAAGATGTATATGTACATATATATTTAAATGTGTATATTGATTGTGTATGGTTAAACTAGCGAAACAGCAAGTTGTGCTCTTTGTATGTTATAGAAATACATGTATGTAAGTATGGTTTAAAATTTAATTCGCACATATGCTTTTGTGTTTTTTTTTCTTTTTGTGATTGCTGTAGCTTATTTTAAGCAATCCTGCTTATACATACTTGATTAAGTATAAGGGGTCTTGCTAGAAATTTTGTAAGTAAAGACTTGAATGTTCTTGTGTTATAACACAACGGTAAGCATTTACCGGCAATCAATTATCCGCTACGAACCGGTTTTGCGGTTTTTTTTCGGAAAATAAACAGTTTGGTAACGGTTGTTTTTGTTTTTCTGTTTCGACCGTAAGTTTGGTCAGAAACGCAAATTTAATTTTGTGATTTTATACCAYACATACATATACATATGTAGATAGATGTAAATATTGAAAGTAAACGATACCACTTACTTAGAATTCCGCCAGGGGGATAATATTAGTGAGAGTATATGTGCCTGTGGCGGTTTTCTTTTTCACCAGTTCTTGGTGTTGGTGTTGCAGTGTGTTCCTCGTGCGTCCTTTGTCTTAATTGGGTTTTGGTTTTTTTTTTTTTTTGGTTTGTCTGTGGGTTATATGTCCCAACACTTCACTGCACTAATTATGCCTATATTGCATATGTGCTTCAATTTGCGCACCACGATTTTGTCACTGTTATGTTTTCTTTTGTAACTGCATCTTTGTTAATTTTTTCTTTCTTTTTCACACCTGGCTACCACCGTTTTTTTTTTTTTTTCTTTTCACCACAGCTTTTTCCCCTTTTTTTCCCAACGATAACTTGTTTTTTGTCATCAACGGCATTTTTAGTTGTCACCACCTTTTTTTTTTGTGTAATAAGGAAGCGAACGAAAAATGTTTTTTTGTTCGATGCGTGTATGCGCGCAGATGAAGAACAAAAGAGGCTCGACACCGTCCGCCTGTTACGTTCTCTGTCCCCTACGGACAAGTGTCTGAACTGTCAAAAGCTAACAAAATGCGATGAGCGTGTTTCAACTTATCTAGCCAGAGAATATATAAACATAGGTGCCAATTGAATTCTGTATGATGTTCGATTGGACGCTAACAGAGCTTATAGGATTGCAGTACGGAATTCACCATTCTCGCTGCTATTTAGCAGAATTGAGTACGTTCAAAAATATATGTAAAACGACTGATCTCACGCGAGAATGAATAAAGAGAAATACTTTGAAGAAAAACATACAAAATGTAAAAAAGCATTCACTGCGCCACATATGCGTGATTATTTGGCATCAAATGAACCATATTTTTTTTTTTTTGAAAAATGGTAAAAAGTGTTTTTTGTTTTAAAAAATCGGGAAAAATTAGATAAAAATAATTTTAATTTCAATTTTTATTTATATACAATTTTTATTTTTTCAAAATTATATTTACTTCGACTATTACAAAGTGAAGATGTGCCAAATGAACTTCATTTCTTCAAAGAAAATTGATGACCTTCATGCAATATGTATGCATATTCGCTTATTTCGTTATCATTTCCATRTTTGTGGCAATAGAATTTCTATGGCATATACATACATCTGTATATTATTCCTTTGGCACATTTGTCTGTATATTTACGAAAGCAAATGAGAGCCACATACATACTATGTACATACATTCATAATAACAAGTGCGGCACGAATCATTCGCATCTCCGTTGTCACGGTCAACCAATGGCCGAAGCTCTGGTATTGTCAAAGAGTCATCACAACGTTATGTTGTTGGTAGAAAATACGAGCTTATATATATAGCGTATATATGTATGTTTTTGTATGAACTTACATACATATCGACGCTGATTTTTGCGAGCCGCGGAAAAATATTTTAGAATTGACAAATTGACAACAGCTATGTTGCCACTTTTCTCACTTAGAACAAACRTCAGAAAGATGTTCAATTTATGATTTTTAGCTTTTGCCATCGTCGCGAAAAGACGCGTGTTTTCAAAGGCATGCTCGCGGAGATGTTACTTGTTTAAAATTTTCTACATTTGGGCTTGACCAATTCGGCTGCATTTTGACTTGGCATGCTTATGCTATTTGAGACAGTTGTTGTTTTTTGTAGAACAACGTTTCAATTTTTTGTTGGTGACATTCACATGTGTACGAATATGTATGTTGGTATGCTTGTGCATTATTTTTTCGGAAGTGTATACAAATATATGTACTTACTCCTATAAGTATATATGAATGTATGAGCATGCAGATCAATGCGCGCACATGTAATATATTGATAAGTGATAAAAACGTGATTTGAATTTCTGGACGCGCACATTCGTATACAAGCAATCATATGAGCAGATAATAAGATTAATATGATAGACGATGTATTTATATAATGCTGTGATAAATTTAATTTCTATTAGTATGAAGCATAATTCAAAAATATTTATTAGTACATTAGGGTATATTATGTTAAAATCAAATAAAGTTATTAAATATGCAAGTCCAAATTGACTATAAATATTACTATGCATGCATTCATACAAAATTATTCTCATATCTTAATTATTTTTACATGCCATTGAAGCATGGAAAAATCACAATGCTGTTGTTGAGAGTATCATAAGGAGAAGCATACATATTCTTATGTCTCTTCATATTATTGAGTATGTGAGAGAGATGTATTTGTACACATTTTTCGCTGATAAAAGTGGAATACCAAAGAACTTATTTTCCTTCAATATTCCCTGATTGCGCATACATGCTATGGCATCATATGACGTACCTATATTATTTCTCTTCATATTCTCTGTTTGAGTATGTGGAAAACTGTTAAAAAATGTTAACATTTCACAGCGTGAATTCTGTGGTTGTGAGGTGAATTTCGAACTACAATCCTATAAAATGTTCGACATCGAACCTGCACCTTCTCTATGTTTATACATTCTCTGGCTGAGCATTCAATGGAAATTATGCTCAGAAATATACATTCTTATTGCAGACGTATGTTAGCCTTTTACATTCTATACGTTTACATGCAGTCATATTAATTGATATTGAATATTAGTGGAGTGCCGTAAGGCATAAAAATAGTAAAACCTCGGAATCCAGGGACTGTCAATGAATCTTTACAAAATTTTGTGTGTGTTTTTAATAGTATATAGAAAAATKTTAAAAAAAATTGGCCGATCTCGATTACAACAATGTTTAACAACAATTTACTGAAAAATAAGATCCCAAAGGGAAAAAAAATGTTTACAGTAAAATTTTAATGTTATGTTTGAAAAGTAACTTTAATGTTAATTTGTTAGATTTTTGCAAAAAATAATGATTTACAACAAAAATTTATCATTCACTATATACATTATTGTTCATTATTGTCGTCGTCGATCTCGTTGAGGTACATAGATTGTAGGTAAAGGATTAGTACAGCTTTTACCATTGCATTCTAAGCAAGCAATATTCCGCATTCATAATGCCAACCCCATCCTTCTGCTGATATTTTTCTTCCGAGCCATGTTTGAATTTGTAAAAATACTCTTTTAAAGTGTTCAAAAGCGGCATATATCAGTAGGTGGTAAAAACGGCAGCTTAACGCAGGTATTTTCAGTAGTTGCTTTCAAAAAAGAGTTATATCTTAATACATTATGATTCTTTATTTTTTGGGGAGCACCATATAATGCAAGAATACATGTAACACTAGCCTTAAAAACTTCATTGATATCTTTGCATTCATTTTTAAAAACCGTCGCAGCATTTTGCAACTTTGTTCGTCTTTCAAACGTTTTTGCCACGTTGGGAAAAAGCTGACGTCGTGTCACAGTCAGTGAATGCATGTGCGCAGAATATGCTCTTACACTTAGATAATATTTTTTCTAAGCTTTTTACGTACGCTTTTTGCAATATTTTGCTTTTCGATGGTTTTGGAAAATAAATTTCACGGTCTGGTGGTGAGAGTGCAGTAAATAAAACTAAAACATCGACATCTTCGGACAGTACAGCAATGTTTTCAGATTGCAGATTAACTGCAGTTTCAATTATGAGTCTATCAGCATCAGCTTCTGCTTTTCAAGAAAATATTTTATTTCTCGTAGCATATCTATGAGCCTACTCTCATTTTTGGCATTTGATAAAAATTTCTCCTGCGCTATTTTTAGCGACACGGTTTTATCAAATATTATATCATTATATGCATTTTTGTAGAGCGACGCATTCGTTCGATCGATTTTGTGCAGCTCTTCTTGTAACCATCAAATACGACATGAATGTTATGTCCATAATTGCTATGTAGATATCTGACGTGGGGTCTCTCATCCGAGGCTGTTGTTGCGTTGTCATTGGGGTGGTTTTTTCACGTGGCGGG
>NW_017537429.1:48698-54542 GCF_001853355.1 Bactrocera latifrons
ATGAACAGCAAACAAGGCAGCACCTCCTTTTCTGTTCAGCCGGTCATATCTATAGATTTCGAATTCGCTGTTGAATATTTCATTATCAAAAATGTGAGGCTTTAGCCAAGTCTCTKTGAAAGCAATGATTTTAAAGTTACAATAAATGCTGTTTACATACAAATCAGTAAGTTTCGTATTAAGACCTCTAACAATGATAAATAGTCAGCGAATTTTTGTTAGTTAGTTTTTTTAATTCACGGAATTCCTTGGCATTTTAGTGATATCTACAGGGGGCTTATCACGTTTGTGCTCGAATTCGCGCACAAATACCCAGATGGCCAGAATGAGTTGTGAAGTATTAATTGAAAACTGTCAGCGGATACGTCGATCTTAAACGACGAAATATCCCCGTTATACTTGAAATTAAATTTACGGACGTCTCTATCTCCCGTTTTTAATTTCGACGAGATGTAACTTTTTATATCATCGACTGAGGTATTCGCAGCAAATCTCGAGACAAAAATTGCCTTTTTTTTGCGGTATAACAACTAAATTTTTAATAGGTGACTTGTAGGTATTTGGATCTTGAGAAGTTTTCCGCGTACCGTGTTCAGTATCAGTTTTCTCAGTGTCCTGAGCAGACGGAACCTTCTCTCCTTGAGGACAAGGGGATGAGAGATTAATGAGGTTAATAGTGGGTGGAGGCATTCTTTTTAAGGAAGATACAGTGGTATCTTCATCAGACGGACGTTTACGTTTAGATGAAGTTTTTGGATATATTTGTAACAAATGAATGCAATAAAATAAATAGTTATCAAAGATAACAACCAATGTAGCGAGCAGTTTGAGATGCACTGTAACACACGAAAAGTAATAAACTCGCGAACAGCTGTGGACATAGAAGAAACGAATAAAAACAAGAGATAAATTTAAGTAAGTAAATTAACATTAACAATTGCACTATTTAAAATGTAGCACAAAAACAAATTGAAAATGACTCGGCACAATAAATTTAAATTAGCTAGCATAGAATAAAAGTAAATTCAATAGCTTCAATAGCACACTATAACACTGATACTTATCTTAAAAGATCAATTAATCCAAATATTTTCAGAATTAACTCTTGAAAATAAATTAAACAAATTCGACAGAGCACCAAAATTCACAGCTGAGCACGAGAAGGGTTGCCAAAAGCCATACATCGCGATGTATCGTTGACATCTTCTGACACTTCTGGGAATAGGTCATAAAATGTAGATTTTGTTGTTTTTCGCAGTTCACCATCTTCAAAAAGAGCAAGAGGATAAGGAGCTAATTCATAAGTCATGTAGTTTTTTAGTTCTTCATCAGATTTTTTTAATACGCATATACGCTGAAATAATAATAATGTATCAATTGGAATAATATCATCGTCCACTTTGATTTTGCTAGTGGATGCCAACAAAGGAATAATCTTGTCTTTTCTTGATAACTTAACTTCTTTAAAATTTTTCCCATTAATTTTTTTCATTATTTGTAGCCCTTGTTGAAAAGCTGCGTAGCAATTTACGTTTTCTTTCCCAGTTATTTCAGTGGCGATAGACATAATGACACCAATATCAGCGATTGGAGAATGTTGAAAAAAATATTCTTTCAATTTTTTACGTCAATGTCGTTCCTTTTGAATCGTGCATCGGTTGAATCAGCGTGTTGATATCTTTTTTTAAAAGATATATTACAAAATTCTTCTATACCTTTTTCTATATCTTTTGAAAAAATAACACCTTTTATCCATTTAATTTCCATTCCTTCAACACTCATAGATTTCATTAAAGTTTGTTCAATGGTTTGATCGGTGGAAATTCCAGAAAAAAAAACATCGGAACGTCTAGCACTGAAATAACCTTCTGAAAATTTTCGAAACTCTTCTGGGTCCATTTGGATAGATAACTCCTGCATGTCTTGCATGTACGGTTTCGCGGACTTTGCATACGGGAAATGTCCTGATGCATGGAATCATCCTCTCAATAGTTTGTAAATGCAGATTCTAATCACCCATACGCTCAGCTGCAATAAAACCTTTCAGCACTGAAGCACTGTACCATTCGAAAATAGCTGATCCATAATCTGGACGTTTTATTTTTACTCTCTAGATCTTGCAATTTTTTTTCGAAAATTTCATTTAAACTTTGGAATCCAGTATTTTTCGTTATTTCGGTGTAATTTAACATGTCAAAAATATTGACATTCGTCTCATCAGCAATTACAGCTTGAAATTCCGAATTATTTTTTAATAGATCATCGAAAATTAATCTTGATAAAGCCAGCTGCAGAAGTGTATGTGCACGTACCGCTCTAGCATATGCACGTCCAGACATGATATGATCGATTGTATTTTCGGCATAAATCGTAGAGAGAGCTTCTTTAATTCCACTTCCTGCCATTATATAACTAATAAATCCCATATAGGACATCAGAGCATGAAAAGGGCCCAATCGGACAACAGTAAACATTTCATCTGATAAACATATCGCTGAAGTTATATCGCTCGATTTTATGTACAGAAGTTGATCAAATGTTACGATACATGTCTTCATATTTAACGACTTTGCGTTTTCTACTGATGTTTTCAGCGCCGTATACAAAGTATTATAATCACTTCGAGATGCATTAATGAATGGTAAGAATATTATTGAAGTAGTGTCAAAACCATGTGCACTTGTTAACAGATTCATATATCCGTTCCATCCCGGGACGTCATTATTAGTTTTGAATTTGAGATACATCCAGAGAATGTTTAATTTTGAAAAAACTGTGGGGGTTAAATTTGGTTCTTTCTCCGAAATTTTTATTTGAAGTTTTTTCAATCCTTCACCAGCAGAAGCAGGATATATTTGAAGGGGTATATGACCTTGTTCAGAAATGGTTGTCTCGGTTGGTATCTTATCTAAACGTTTAATTGGTTCTCTTGATTGTATTCCTAACCTAAATTATGGAAAGTATCTTTTCCATCCAGTGTGTTGACGTTAAAATCTGCTTTATCGTGCACAAATTGTAAAAAAATTACCTGCTTTTGTTTTCGCAGGATTTGTGAACGTTGCAGAAGCTTCATAGATTATTGCTTCTTTGTATGATCCACAAAAGCCTAAAGCATTACATATTTGCATTATTTTTTGGAGCCAAATTTTCTATGAAGTGTAACAGCTAAAGCCACATGCAGTGGTGATACAAATGAACGAGGTCTTACTGCAGATACAAAAGCATGAGCTATTGAAGTGCATTTCGTTTCATAATGATTCATTAAGTTTGGTTTAACTTTTTTGTCCTTTAGAATTATTTCTGATAAAAAAAAATGATAGAGAGTTTGGTATTGTCTCATAAACGTTATTAAACATTTTATCACTAGCCGGATACATTTTATTATAGATTTATTTACCATAAACCTGCGTCCGGATGTGTCGTCGTAAAATTTCACCAGCAGCTTTCAAAATACGGTATTATTCTTCTTCACTATCGTTTGACCTCTGACTGTACCAGTTATCGCACAATATTTCGTATTGTTGTTTTTTAAAACATATTATTGTATTGGATCCAAACTTATTGGAGAATAAAATATTATCCTCACAATGATTCGTTAACCTCATTTTTATTGTTTTATCGCCAGGAATATGGTCAATTGTTACAACACTTTTTAATTCTGCCAGTAAAAACTCACAGTCGTCGTTTTCTTCAATATATTTGAAAATCTGTCCATTGCTGCATCTACTTGTATTGTGACTGAATGARTTTTTTTCTCTCTCTGGGTCTGTTTTACGGTATTTTTTAAACGAATATAACAATCCTCGTGATACTTAGCTTCCTCAGCTACTACATCTAACACGCCTACAATGCTTTTATGGATTTTGCGACAATATTCACTTCTCTCTTCACTTATCAAATTTAAAGTTTTCTTCAAATATGAAGTTTTCTTGAAATCAGAAGTAGTTACGTAGCTAATTTGTTGTCTTGACGATTTGGATTTTCTTTTCTCCTTCATTCCATCCACTTCGTTTTTCACATAAAAATCACCTATTTTTCCAATCAAAATCAATTGAAGTAGCCGTTCGAAGTTTTTTTTAGGAGGAGAGCATGCTGGTGTGGTATTTATTTATTTATTTTTTTTTTAATAAGAATTAATGCACCCTTTATTGATATATTTTTGTCTGCATACTGAATGCACGTAGACAAATTCGCGAGTATTTAAATACTGAGAAAGTCCATCCGCTCTTTCCGCAGAAGCAGCGTTCAGTGTTGATATTCCTCTAGTGACTTTTATAATACCTCCTAGTCCTGAAATTAATTCAGAACTGCATCCGATTTTATCACAAATGAGGCAATCATTACTTATATTACCACTATTCGATTTCACCCATTTTTATACGAATAATAAATACTTATGCCACTATTTTAAACTCAGTAATGTCCAGTTATTAATTTTTCTCACGCTCACTGCACAATAATATATATATTAATTGTAAATAAACAAAACTAGAATTTTTTTCGTTGCGAACAACAGCAGCTATGTACGTATTAAGCTTAGCACGTTGCCAAGTGTACCATTCCGTTAGGCCCCGCATTAACAACACTCAACAGCTGCTCTTTATACCTGCAGTCCCTTAAGAACTAAGATCAAGTTTGTAATAGCTCTTCTTTTTAAAATATAATTTTAAACTACTTTAAATCAAAGAAAACTCCAAAAAATTAATTATTATTTATAATAATAATTAAAAAATTGAGATCGGCCAATTTTGTTTTTTAACATTTTTCTATATACTATTAAAAACATATTTCCAAAGTTTTGTAAAGATTCATTGCCAGTCCTTGGATTCCGAGGTATAAACCTTACGACGCTTCACTATATCATTTTGCTAGTTTTTGTGAATGCATGCAAAATTGATAACTTCATCATTAAATTATGCTATTTTCAAAGTAACATTTGTAGTTAATGTACAAATAAAAGCTACTTTTTAAATATTTCGTATGTTTGATAATGTACATATTATAATTTACATATGAGTATGTAGATATGCTATATATGTACATATGTTTATATAATAGATGACATACTAAACAAATTATTATAATATATTACAATAGTATTATACGTAAATCGCATTTCAATTTTAATACGCATCTACATATCAGCATATAGTTACATACATATGTAAGTACAATTCAAATTCAAGTCGTGATATTATCATTTATCAGTAAAAAGAGTGCGCGCACTGCTGCTACATGTACATACATCCGTATGCATATGTGTACAACGTTGCCGGACAATTAATGCATACACAAACCAACATACTTATATGCGTACAAAAAATATTCAGCTGAATTAAATACTCAATGTTGCGGTTGAAAATACAAATATATGAATCTTTATTGCTTGATCATTACTTTTCCACTAACTTAACGATTATCCAAAAATCTGTTAACAACGTTGAGTTCAACTTAAAAAAAACTAAGTATTTAAAATTAGCAGTAAATCTTATTCGAGAGTGAGAGCGAGAAAAGAAAGAGTTTGACATATTTATATATAACTTACACATGTAAATATGTGCGTATGACATTCACACACAAATAATGCATACACAACATATGTTTTTTTTTTTTTTTTATTTTTTATTTTTTTTTTATGGATACGCCAAAGGTGGGTGGTCTTCAAAAGATATTGTTGGCCCGTACCAACAATTATGCCCGATTCGCATACAGCGCATACGTGCTAAAGCACCCCCWTGYCCACAAACCTGTGTTTCCCTGCGGAACTACCTATAGGCTTTCCTTCGCAGGGCAGGTATTGTTTAAGTATATAACATCTCTTTTATATATGACTTCTTATTTCGT
>NW_017537429.1:55277-57066 GCF_001853355.1 Bactrocera latifrons
ATCCGAATTGCATTGGATTCAACCCAGCGTCTCCTTCCGTATATTTCTCGAGACGCTTGCAGATAATTGTCTCGAAAACTTTTCCAGCCGTATCAAGCATATATAAAGGCCGATATGACGAGGGTTCTTCTGGAGGTTTATCACCTTTGGGGAGAAGAACGAGGCTTCCAACATTTGGGGAAGATCCCTTCCTTTAAGCAGCTTGTGTAAGCGTTTTGGAACAATGTTGGCTTTCTGTGGATGATACGCTTAGTTACGAAATTGGGTATTCCGTCCAGGYCGGGTGCTTTGCCTATCTTAATTCTTTTCACCGCATGTTGTATTTCTTCGCGGGAGACTTCAGCGATTTCGTCCGGGTTAATTTGAAAAATTGGYACTTGCATGGATTCGCATCTTGGAAATAAACTACGGACTATCTTACGTAGGATTGCGGGGGATATGGGCGGGCTTCTTGATCTACCTATTTTCTTCATTACGATCCTGTAGGCTTTTCCCCAATTGTCGTTATCTACCTCTGAGATAAGTTGAATAAAGGCGTTTCTTTTGCTTTTGGCTATGGCCTTATGGAGTTCTTTCCTTTTCTTCCGGAAGTTTATTAGGAGTTCCGCGAACTCCTCTCTTCCTCTAGCACGTTGTTGTCTCCGTCGGAACTTGAGACATTCAGCTCTCAGTTGAGCGACTTCTTCGGACCACCAGTATAGTGGGGCTTTGTTTCCTCCGTCTTTTCTTCTTGGCATCGTGGCATCGGCTACCGTTACTAGTGATTTTGTTATGTGTTGTATCTGGTTCCGAGCGTTCCCTTGTAGATCCTCTTTTACTTGGCTAATGGCATATTCGAGCATTTCTGTATCACAGACTTTTGTTCTCCAGCGTCTTATTATGCTTTTAGGTGCAGAGGAATCAGAGTTTTGCTTATTTTGTATATTGATATCAAGGATTATTGCTTGGTGATCACTATGTGTATACACGTCCGAAACTCTCCATGAGGTTTGGGTTGCAATCGGCGGGCTTACGAATGTGAGGTCAATATACGATGATKCTCTTCCTTTGATAAAAGTTGGTTTGTGTGCGTCGTTAAGGAGTACAAGATCAAGATTTGCAAGTGCAGATAGTAGGGMTGTGCCCCTCGCGTTTGTGATCATACTGCCCCATTCAACCGCCCATGCATTAAAGTCACCAGCAATGACTAGCGGTGTCTTTCCCCTTGCRCGCGATGTGAGCCTAAAGAGCATATCCTGGAATTCAAAAAGGCAAAGGCTTGGAGCGGCGTAGCAACTGTAAAAATGTATGCCCTTTATCTTTGCGTACACGAAACCTTTTTCTTTAGTGGTCTGAGTGTTTTCGAAAGGGATATTGTTAAATGTCCATATCGCAGATTTCGAATCTTTGTCTTCGACCCAGTTATCGTCATTTTTTGGGGTCTTATACGGTTCACTAAGTAAGAGTACTTCTGTGTTAAGGTCCAAGGCGGTTTTCGTCAGCAGTGCTTGGGCTGCCGAACAGTGGTTCAGATTTAACTGAAAGCACCTCATCATTGCGGTCTTGCGGTAGCCCTTTTATAAGCTGGGCAGCTAAAGCTACCAGTCGGGTGCTTATTTGTCCCCTGTGGGCATAAGAGACAAAGTGGCTCGTTGCTGCATCCTTTTGCGGCATGCCCCTTTTCTCCACATCTATAGCAAGAGCCGGTGAGATCTCTGCTGCTTTTACAGCTACGCGATATATGGCCAAACTCAAAGCATCTGAAGCATCGGATAGGTCTTGTAATTTCCCGGACCCTACAGTTCACCCA
>NW_017537429.1:57968-83374 GCF_001853355.1 Bactrocera latifrons
GTAATGGGTTTCCTTGCCATAGGGGTTACATTTTGATGCTTGTCTTGTGCATATGTACATAGCATATTATCAGTAAACTACCATCCAGAGAATATTGCACCTTCGGCCAAACATCTCGAATTCGATATTACTTACTCAGAATTTGAAGCCGCACTAAGTCAGACAAAAGATAAAACACTAGGTTTCGACCGAACATCCTACCCAATGATAAAAAAATATAATGACCGACACCAAACACAAGCTCATTGAACTTTTTAATGATATATCCAACACGGTAAATACCCACATACCTGGACCACAGCTGTCATCATACCCATGCCTAAACCACAAAAACCCACCCACGACATAAACAGCTTTAGAAAACAAATTCTAGAGCGACGGATTATGTGGTTTGTAACCAAAAATGAGCTTATCTCACACAATCAATCTGCATTTATGCGGAAAAACGGAATGATGGATGCTCTTTTGTAAATACATCATTTCGTGTCGGATGCTCTTTCGTCACGAAACCATGTCACTATTCTGGGGACTGATTTCGAATGCAATGCATGCAATTCTTCACCAACTAAAACTCTGGAGGGTTGGATCTAGGGTCTTTAACTCGATAAAGGCTTTTATGGCACACCGATCTTTCAGAGTACGACTTAACAACACTTTGTGAAAATCATTCCCACTTTTTAACGGCATCCCACAAGGTTCCCCTCTATCATTGATCCTATTCATTATCGCATTCGACAAATTTAACTCAATTGTACTGCATCATAAAAGCTTGCATATATTTGTCTATGCAGACGATGCAATAATTTATACCAAAATAAAAGAAACTAACCAAATGAATAATATCTTTTCCAAGGTCCCTCAGGATATACAAACCTCGGAAAGCTCGTCGGGTGCCTTGTTATCTATTCATAAATGCAAATTATAATTATTATATATCTGCCGTAAGCCCCATTGTACGGTTAATAACAAGGGTGCTTACGGCGGATATACATATAATAATTTTTGACAATAAATTTCACTTTAATGAACATTGTATTACCTTAAGGTCTAGTTTAGAATCTCGGTTAAATATCATTAAATTTCTTAGTTCAAAATTCTCAGAATCAACTAGAGACTTGATTTTCTCCAAGTTGGAATACGGTCTCCCCATTTACGGATGGAGTGCAATGCTAACATACAAAAAATTCAAGCTCCATATCACGCTTCTGTCCGCCGTAGCTTAAACGTTTTCCCCACTTCACCAACAGGATGTATACTCGCATAAGCGGGATTACATTCAATAGAGGATAGATTGTTTGAAACAACTGCAAAATTAATTCCAAAACTCAACACCACACCGAACAAACAATTAAATAAACGTTTCGAAAATGCAATCAAATCGAAGCGCACTCATGAAGTGCTATCCGCCATTCGTCTCTGTGCATTACTGCATAAACAATTTCACCTATAGCTACCTACATTACCAAGAAGAAAACCCGATTTTCCGCCATGGCTACTACAAGACACGTCCATAAACTTGAACCCCTCAAGATAATGTATTCCGCAAACTATTTTTGGAAAAAGGTTATAAACTAAACTCATACATCAGGTTATTTACCGATGCAACATAATAATTTCAGAAGGCCTCCTTCCTTCCATATTCACCGACGAGGCTTTATCCATACTAAAGGCATGCTCGTTKGCAGGCAATAACTCAGGAAAATACGTAATATGTAATGACAATCTATCAAAAATTTCTGCCGTAAGAAATCTAAACTGTCATAACAACTTAATTGTTCAAGTTCGGAGTATAATTGTTGCAAAAAAATTGTTCTCTTTACCGATATACCAAATTCAATGTTAATGGCCATCAAAGCCAAAATTGTCAACTTATATACGAATACGAATTGGACACACGAAGCTTACACACGAACATTTTAGCACCAACAAAACACCAAAAAGATTCGACTGCATCAATACTCTTAACAACCGAACATACCTTAGATCACTGTTCCAAAGTCGGGAGAATCAGAGCAATTTGCTTTAATCAAATCAATCCTACAGATTGTTTAAATCATATCAACTCAAAAATATTAATCAAATTTACTTATTCAAAGAACAACTTAAATTAATAAAGAAATTTTTATAATTTTAAACTTACTTAAAATATAGGCATCAAAGGCCGCCGCAGCTAGTACGTCATACTATGTTAGATATAATATTTTATAATGTGTCTAATAAATAATAATAATAAACATTATATGTACTCTGATTTAAAGGAAATAAAGACTGGTGTTCCTCAGGGTAGTGTGTTAGGACCCATCCTTTACCTCCTCTTTACGTGCGATCTACCACATGATAACACTTGTATTAATATATATATATAACAAAATATATATCAGAAATTCAATTCAGCAATATTCTACAAATAAACAGTATCATTGTAGCTGAATAAAGTTCATTCCAAAAAATTACAACAACAACACGTTTCGTCGGCATAAACCAGAGCGGTGTACTACTTATGTTATCATAACTGAATACATAGAAATAAGTACTAGTAAGTAAGAATTCGTACATATGTTAGTTTATCGTTGCCTAAATAAGCACCTGACCCCCCTCTTAATATAATAATCCTATACCCCACACATACACACCATATTCATCATCCATACCTCACACTCAACACACCGGCTCATCTACACCACACACGAGGACGCCAAACACAATCAACGAAAGGGACTGGCGGACGGCGCCCAGCTAGCTTTTTCATTCGATCCGTGCCGCGAGTTTTTTTATAATATTTTTTCCATGGTCCTTCGAGTACCAAGTAATAGTAAAAAAAGTGTGGTGATTAAAAAACAAAACAAAGGAAACTTAAAAAAGAAAACAAATTAAAATAGACTTATACATATGTAATACAAAAATTACAAAAAGGTGAAGTGAACAACACAAAACCCAAATAAAACATAAATTTGTACGAAATTTGAGATCACCGAAAAGAGTGCGCTAAAGTACAAAAAACAAAAATCGGAGCAGTGCAGTGTCACAACAAAAAGAAAACCAAAAAAGCACAATAGTGCATTTCTATATACATATACACATATGTATGTACATACATATATCAAAAACATGGACAAAATTCCCACTTTAACTAAAAACATTACACTAAAAACAACATATAAACCGGGCGTGAAATCGCGAAACTAAAAATATATACATACCAACAAATTAAACGATCGCGAATCTAAAACAACATAAAATAAACAAAACAACAAACACAACACCAACCAACTGGAAGGCGGGAGAGAAATACTTACATATATACGTACATTACAAGCGCACTTTACATACAAAACGAATACCAAGTGAGCGTATCAAGTTCTTTAATATACTATAATACACAGACGAATACAATACCTAATTATTCGATGCCTACTAAACTTCTTGTATTTAAACACACTTATTAACAAACAAAAAAAAAAAAAAAAAACAATTGAAATATTTACTTGCCTTACCTTATAAATATAATATATTCGTATAAACGCTGCTAACTTTATTTTAATTTAAAACTAAAACATACAAAAAGCTCGGGTAGACAACAATTATTAATGTGAAAAATATATATTCAAGCTTACGTACATATGTATACTATATGTCCATATATTAAAACATACATATCTTTTCAAAGTCCGAATTGCAAATATCCGGCAATACTCCTTGTTCTTTGGCAAACAAAAAGAAGCAGGATTGCGTACATAAAACGAATTGATCTCTCTAACGAGCTCTCAATTGCTTAAGATAACCATACCAGAGATCTGCAATTATTCTCTTTTTTGAGTCATTGGTTGATTAATGAAAAAATTAGTCTTAATGGGTATAAGTCAAAGAAGAATAATCACTCATACCCATTATTACCCGTTTACGCTCATACACATAACTTGTGTAAGCAAAAACACAAATTCTCTCTTGGTGTGTACTGGTAGAGTACCTAGCTCTCTTATTCAATGAATTGACTCATAATATTATACCGTTATGACTAAAAACACAAAGAAGCACCAATTATTCAGCAGAATGACTAAAGTCATTTTAGTATTTTTTTTTTGTTTTGTTTATTTGAATTTGCGAATACAACAGTTGAAGTTAAAAACCAAAATATGBGTTTTCTTTTCGTTTTAATTTCTAAATAACAAAATGAGATCACATTCATAAGTAAATAAAAGAAATCCATAAGTATTAAAAAATAATATAAAAATATCCGTACATAAATAACACATACATAYATATATACAGAAAATATTTTAAAGTTCTTTGTTGAAAATAGAATTTARAAAGAGAATATTATCCACTGTGTTAGGGGCTATTCTATTCCGCTTTTCGGTAATAATATTACCGGCTAGTGAAAATACTCTCTCAGATGCTGCGCTACTAGCAGGAATGGCYAATACTTTCCATGCCAAATTGGACAACCTAGGATATTTTTTAATATTGTTTTGCCACCACTGCATTACATCAAAGTTGTCATGGAATTCAACATTTTCTGTTRAATATCGGTGTACTTCTTCTGTAATATTTTCGTCTCCTAATGAAGAAGTACGTTGCAAAAGGTTTGGAAAAAAGAAGCTTTCTTTATTGATTAAGGAAGTCACTGTTATTGAAGATGTAGAAGTTGAAACTGAGTCGTTTAATTGAAGAATTTGTGTCGATGGGTCTTCCGGTAGCAAARSTATTGATGTTGTAAAAGGGTCTTGCGTAGTTAAATGACGTAACCTATCTYCATTTGTAATTTCAGCAATGCAGAAATTTTGAACTTCACTTAAGTGATTTGCTTGGAGGCATAATGCTGGCGGATATAAATAGTATGCAACTTTGTGCCATATACTCAAATTTGGGTGCCAAGTTTCTTCTAAGCCTTCCAAAACCTTCAATTTTAAGTTTGAAATTGCTTGAACATCATTCTCATCGAATTTACAAAGTTATTTTATTCGATGAGTTACAGGTATTACGTAGCATAAGGAAGGGGTGGAACAACCCTGAAGTTTTTTAAAAATGATTTCAAAATCTCGGCAAAGCTTAACCAAGGCTTGAATAATATAWATATTTAAATTTGTAAGCCTATTAATTTCTCCATTATTTGTCAAAATTTCATTAATTTTCAACCAATTGTCTGCTATTGACTTAGCATATAAAAATGTGAGTTCCATCGGGTTGGACAATAGSTTTTCAACGACGTTTGCAGCATATGTTGCATACCCGATTTTTTAAAATATTTTACTAACTTTTTACATGACAAAATTATGTCTTTGAGCTCATCTGTAGATTCAACACTTGATTGTAAAATGTTAGAGAAAAGGTGACTTGAACAATTAAGCCTTTCGTTATTTTCTAATGCCTTTTTCACGTTGCTTCCTCGATCCTCGATCGGTGACGAAAATAACGCTATCTAAGCTATGAATGGCAAATTCACCAAACAGACTTCGTAGCTTGTTTTTAATATTAATTCCAGTACATTGCGAAAAGTCCATAGACTTTATCCCAAGTACAATGTCATATAATTTAAAGTTTTTTTGAAAGTGCAATGTGGCACACAAAAAATCTCGTTTAATGTAGTTGTCTTTCCACAAATCAATTGTGGCTGAACAGTCACCGGACTCTACAATACTGCTTAATTCACATGATATCTCTTTTTTTTCATGTTCGCCTTTTTTTCTATTTTGCGCGAAATTGTTGTAGGGTCTGGAAGCAAATCGTCTATATCTACATTTTTGCCATATTTCATGCCAATAGCTATAAAAAATTGTATTACATTCCTAAATCCGGAACCTTCTACGGTTGAAAAAGGACGACAGTCTGCAATCATCCAATCCGCGCAAGTTTCTGAGGCTAGTTTTCTATCGTCTTCACTAACTTTCTGTTTAGGCTGCTCTTTTGTTTGTAAAATGTAGCATTTGTGTCTATTGAGATTCGAGGTCTTACCATACTCATAAACACAGAAACAATCCGTACATACTTATGTAAATAGCGCATTGATCTCCTCAGCGAGCTCTCAATTGCACAAAACATAAGTACCATCATAAGCACATATATACAATTCCAAGCATTAGGGTGTACCCAAATACTCACATAAGGACGTAAAAGGTATTTATAAATTAAAAGTGCGGATATTTGCAAACTTAAAACTAAAATACAATAAATAAATATTATTTTTTCGCTAATAAACAGAAACGGTAAAAATAACACGAAATAACATATTCGTTTGTTAGCAACCTAAACTGAAAATAAAATCATTTACCTAAAAAAGTTTCAATTCAATTTCCATATTCAAATCAGTTTGCTCTGAGTAAAATTTAAGTCGTTTGAGAAATATTTTAATACACAAAATATCCAAAATGGTTCTTAATGACACAAATCATAATACACCTGCAGGAGCTACACGCTCAAAACAGGCTATTAAATTCATTTCAGAAAAATACAGTTTAACTAGATACTGCACTAGATTTGCCTCTTCACTGATTCGAGAAAATTCTGAATCGTTATTAGAAATAAAAAGCCAAAATCTTAAAATTTTCTGGACTCGTCTCCAATCGGCTCATGACGCCATTTGAAACAATCGGCTTACGCAATATATGAAAACTGCTTAGACCAATATGAAGAAACAAAAGCTATGATCTCCGATCAACTAAAGCTAATAAAAGCAATTACACCTACACCCCACAGTAGAGTAGAGCTGCCACAAATAGGCAGTCAAAAGGCAAGTTCAGACATCCACCTCGAGGTGCCCGCATGTGACACAGAAACATTCTATGGAGGTTATGAAGAATGGCTGTCCTTTCGGGACATATTTACAGCCGTTTACATCAACCATCCACAACTATGAGAAGCACAAAAATTGTATCATCTCAGATATAAAACTAAAGGTCAAGCAGGCGGAATAGTCAAACAGTTCGCATTAAATGACGATAATTTCAATTTGGCTTGGGAAGTTCTAAAAGCTTGATATGAAAACGAAAGAATACTGGTCGATAAGCAAGTAACGACACTATTARACTTGCCTAAAATCAAGAATGAAACAAGTGAAGAATTTGACACAAAATATTCCCACAGACAGCTGTGACCCTATTCTGGTAAACATTTGCACCGCCACATTACCAGAAAAGTCGTTACTTCGATGGGAGCAATCRCTCTCATCACGAAAAAAGTGCCCAACGTGGCAACAAATGAAAGATTTTCTCACCACCCAGTATGAAATTACGGAAAGGTTAGAAGAAAAAATAATCAAAACTAAGAACATGAAACACGACCAAAATGGAAGCTTAAATAGACCCCATGCTAGAAGCAACTAAAACTTAAACAAAAGCTTTTACAAAACATAAACGTTCACATCAGAACAAAGAAAACAAACGTCATGCGAACTATGTAAAGAGGGCATAAACTTATATCATGCCAGAGGTTTAAAAACTTAAGTTTAAACGAAAGGAACAACTTTGTCAGGTCAAAAAGTCTCTGTACAAACTGCTTGTCCCACTCACACCAAATTAATAATTGTGAAAGCAAATTTAATTATAATTAATTGTTATATTGTCACAAAACACATCATACAATGCTCATTACAGCACATGTCCCATCTCACTTCAAAGGAGCGCATATACAAAAAGAAACCACAAAAACAAATCCCGAAAGCCAAAATACTAAAAATTGCCAAGAGACACCATGCTGCACAAAGGCACAAAAATCGCAAACGCTGCACAGCGAAACACAAAATGGACTAGCTACAGAACTGAGCACCACTATACCACTTCAAGTTGAGTATAATAAAAACAAATACAAAATTAATTCACAATTAGGGAAATGTCAAAAGTTAAGGAAACTTCCCCCCATTACTAATCGATCAAATAATGGCCGGTACGTCGTACGACACCCACTGAGCCACAATTTTCGAATATCCCACATAAGGTCAGATTTCTTCTGACAACCTCGTATAAAAACACAAATATATGTTCGTAACTTTTCGACCCCGCAGGATGGCTTTCACCAATAATGATAAAAAAAATCCTGCTTAAAAAAAAATACTAAGCAATGTGGCGCGGTACTAAACGTTAAATTAGTACGTACGCACTTATACATAAAATATAACAAAAGTGTCTCAAAAGGTCAAAAATGCCCCACAGAGACTTACATTTTCAAATAAATAAAATCTCAAAAGCAAGTTAAGGGCTCACTATGCTCCCAATGCGATACAGTGACGCACCTACACTTACAAATAGTTACATGTCACTCTTATCGCATCTATCCAAGCGCTCGAAGTCGTTCTCAATCAAAATCAAAGCATTAAAAGTTTTTAGCATTTACAGGTATTCTGCGCCCTCTGGTGCTCTACCAGAAGTACTCCGCTATACATGCAATCGCCTATATCGCACATACGTGTAATACTAGGCAAAATATTTGCTTAGGGGGCCCAGTATGTTTAAATGAGTTAAGTCTCCCCCACTCTATCCGGAAAAACTGGCGCACCCTAGCACAACTCAGCTCCCCGGAGAAGAACACCACACTTAACATCTTAAAACAACATGCATTAATACAACATACCTGCGGACAAATTGCATTTCACCACAGCAGATGACAACTATCTAACTAACAAAAGGATTAGATTATCGCTGCTTTGGACACATTCGCTATACTTTCGATAAAGACAACGGTCCTGCACGCTACTTAATTCGTCAACCATCCCGAACGTCAATATACTTTGTCAACCGACCTTACAACAAAATATTATAATACATACCTATTAACTATTGTTACTTATATTAAATACAATAACGAAATTATAAACCAAACATATATGCGTGTACGTAACTTATCGGATTTCATTTAAGTTATTGGCGAGGTTTTGATTATAGTGAATTCTCAAAGATACTCGATGATATACTTTAAAATAAAACATACAGTTTTAATCATGGTCCTTCGAGCCGGACCACGGGCGGTTTATGGGAATCAGCTGTAAAAAGCTTCCAATCCCATTTCAAACGGGCAGCTGGAAATTATAAGTTCAATTACGAAGAGTTCACGACGTTATTAACACTCACATTACTCTCGCAAGACCTCTCAGATTTCACTGCCTTAACTCCAAGGCATTTTCTAAAAGGAGCACCCGTCCTGGCCATTCCTGAGCCAGGCGTGGAGTCGCCCTATTAAATCGACGGGAACTAATTAAAATTCTCCTTCATGATTTCAGCCGCCGATGGAAGGACGAATACATAAAGGATCTCCACAAAAGATACCGCTGGAAGACTCCTGAGCAAGCACCTAAACTTGGAGACTGTGTCCTCATTCATGATGATAGTCTACCCCCTACCGAGTGGCGGCTTGGCCGCATAGAAAAGCTATATTATGGCTCCGACGGTCACATACGAGTCGTGGATCTCCGTACGCAAAACGGAACACTAACCAAACCGCTCGTGAAGCTATGATTTTTACCAATCACTGACGATCGCGAATCCGAAAACCGAAAAAAACCAAACCGCGATATAATAAAATCACTAAATTGAGCACTTAAATTTAAAACACGTCCGTAACAACCGCTTGAATTAACACGCCATATCAAATACGATTGCCCATATCAATTTATATCACAGACATGTATACTTAACAATCTTCTCTACACAGATCATCATGGATGTAGATACACCAGTCGCGACCGCTCGCGCTACCAATGCGCCACACACCGGGCCTACATCAGCGCCCCGAACTGTGGCTTCAACAACGCCGGCACCTGTTCCGGCAACCGCGCCTCCACCCTCACCTCGTGGTGGCAACCGACTACTCTCGCCCACATCGAGAACTTCGGAGACCCGTCGTATAAGGTGCCCCATCTGTCGACGCCCTCATCGTCTTTATCATTGTGGTATTTTTARGGCTTTTGCGGCCTTTGCAACGGCAGCAAGTTGCTCAGGCTTACGGGCATAGCCTCAACTGCCTGTCCCACACTCATGCTACTACAGAGTGTGAGTCACGGAGGGAGTCACGGGGGCATACGCTGCTACATCCCAGCTCGTCACGCGAAGAGCACCGTCCACCCAACCATCGCGGCCGCGTCTCCCGCCTTCCACCCGCCGATCGTGTCATACACCAGCGGAGGGTACCTCGTTGCGGCGTCGACAGACTGGACCACCCCCTCGTCGATCCACGGGTTTCAGCAGCGTTGTGGCAACGCTGTAACAGCTGCAGCGCCTTTTAGGCTAAACAATCGTTTAGGGGGTCGGGATGGCTAAATGAGCACCTGACCCCCCTCTTAATATAATACTCCTACACCCCACACATACACACCATACTCAACACGACCACACCATCCATATCATCCACACATCATACTCCACACATCTACACCATACTCATCATCCACACCTCACACTCAATACACCGGCATCATCTACACCACACACGAGGACACCAAACACAATCAACAAAAGGGACTGGCGGACGGCGCCCAGCTAACTTTTTCATACGATCCGTGCGCATATACGTTTCGCCAGTCAGCTATAAGTTTTTTGCCGCTTTTTAAGCCAAGCAAAGGTAAGTTTGACGCGAGTTTTTTATAATATTTTTTCTAATCGTAAAGAAGCAAAAAAGGAAGTTGTACAATAAAGTAATCGTTTTTAACTTTGCAATTCAAATAGCGTGTTTCAATTGTACGATGGCCGACCCATAACTTCCACACCCTCCTCAAATTAGTGGTAGATGTGCAAGAAACTCACCCATTGGTGAGTGATGTACATTCAGGAGCACATGATGAAATAACTGCGTAGAACGTACGTGAAAAACTCACTTTATTTTGGGACCAGCAGGATTTGTCCTAAGGCAATTATCCCCAACTGATTCAAAAGTTTTATCTGGAATACCACCGGAGCAACTACTGGATACCAACTTATTCAGTTTACGGAAATCCAATAAAACAAAACCCCTCTTTCTTCACATGAACCCAAAATCAAATAACAAAGGGTAAATAATAATGAAACAAACAAATTCAATTGGGATCTGAGTATAAAACCGCGTAATATTCATTAAAGGAATACCTTCAAAAAATTACGAAACCCCAAATTTATTGAGATTTATCGAAAGGTTTAAAAGCTATTGTCAGTAAATCAGTGTACCTATAAGGAACCACACACAACTCTTGTGTGGCCACAATAAGAAGTATATCTTTATCAAAGTTAGAACTTGCGTACTTGTGCCAAATCTAGTGGATACAACCACACCCCAGTTAAACATAACCTTTAGCATACTGAAAAAACTGCGAAATGATTAGATCGCCCCAAACAATACAGCAAGCACAGCAGAACAATAACCGAAAAACACGCGAGAATATCGAACCTCATCAGGTTACATTTATAATTTGCTAGTAATCTTTATACTACATAGTATATAAAAATCACGTGTCACGTTGTTTGTTCGCGATGGACTCCTAAACTACTGAACCGATTTTAGTAAAATTTAGCACACTGTATCCAGATCGAGCCAACGTAGAAGATAGGATGGTGAAAAACATTCATAAATAAAAAGTACAGTGAAAGCTCTTATAGGCGGACAACTCTATTAACTGGACAGAGAGTGGTAACCAGACAATGAGAGAGTAGCCTTAAATTCGTTATTTTTTCCAATATAATTTATTTGTATAAACATATTAAATCTCAACGACAATCCTTAGGATCCCAATACCGACAAAAACGGTTTCGCCTTTATTCGCAAATAAAATTTTCACTGTATTGAATAGTTTATGACATTAATAATAGTATAAAATGTATACCACAGCAACGCATGGCAGGATTCACTAGTTATATTTATAAAACATAAATATAACAACTCAGTTGTACAAATTAACCCACATTTATTGCGAATTCTCATTTATGCCCTATACACACTAACGAGATAAACTTCAATACCAACTTATCCTGTGCATACAGCTCCTATTAACATATCTTTAACAGAAAGACAAATAGTTATGAAAACATTAAATAAATCGGACCCTTAAAAGATCTTATATTTCTCTTTGGAGTACCAAAACTAATAGTAACAGATGGCTGTAGTGAATGATAGTAAAAACTTCCAAAGACGTACGATTTTTGTGTGGCAGTCAAGTGATTTAGGGGTCTAACCGACACCATTTATTAAAATGATTGGAGATTGCCAGTCATGGGGAGCACAAACTTTGTCAGATCCCTTTGCAGAGAATTTCCAAGAGGTATGAACCATGTAGCCGCAGTGGTTGAAGAAAAAGAAAAACTCCACCCCATCAGGAAGGGTAGCCACATCAATATAATGTAAGATAAATAAACTAGAGTAAGAAATATTCAGAAAAACTGAATGAAGAAAATTAATAAAGAAAACATCGTGAAAGCATTATAAACAAATTGCAAGCAAATTATAAAAAAGTGGAAAATTATTGTGAAGTTCAAATAGAAATAATCATAAAGATAATAACGTTATTATAATCAAATATAATATATGTGACCTGGTCTACGAAAAGGGGGCTAACGTGCGAAAAAAAAATTTAAAAAATTAAAACTAAAAAGTGAAAATAGATTTTTTGGATTTTTTGACACTTAAGCCCCCTTTCCGTAGACCAGGTCACATATTTAGAATTAGCAAATATTTCCGAGTTAAAATTTGAAGTAAACTAAAAAGAAAATAACACAGAAAATTTTACCTTTGCCTAGAATCTTAACTGAAAATAGAAATAACACCTAAAAGTAATTTTACAAAATCTTAATCACAAACCAACAGGATTCGCTTACATCCAATCCCAAAAACTTATCAGGGAGACTTTTTTGATCTGGACCGAGTGCCAGATATTGTCAAGTACATAATGAATTTTCTGGCGATCCTGCAGTCCTTAATTCATGGGTAAAAGATGTATACAGAAATTTACGCCGAAAAATGCACCGCCAAATATCCTTCATACAATCTGAGTCGAGTTTACAGGATAGGTAGATGAGGTGTTAGACTCTTAGCTGGGATGCCATATCAAGTGCCTTACGTTTCATTTTGCTAATAAGCGAGATATAAGCAGCCTAGAATATCAGCTGACAATTTTAGTACGAACTTAGTTTAGTATGGACTTATCCATAGAAGCAAAAATAGTCATGAAAAAATTGTACAGGGACAAGGCTTTGAGACTCATAGACCAAAGAGGTTTGTGAAAGTAACTTAAACGAATACGTCGATCAAAAATATGAAAATGGTGACACCGACAAATTTTCTCTGCGTTGAGTTTTTTAGAATAACGAACTAATCGTTACCATATTTCAAGTGTAAAACCAAGAGCGGTCAARCACTCAACACATTAATAGACTCAGGTTCAAATATGGAGTATATTCATCCAAAATTTGTCCCGAATCCAATCAGAAACTAAGAACCCTTTAAAGCAGTTACAATCGGTGGAAATCTACTTAGTTATTAAGAGACTCATCGTCTTCAATCAAGAAGTGTGGAAGCATTCGATAAGATTAGAAATGCATTAATATCAAATGATGTCATTTATAATATCCCAATTTTACTAAATAATTCCATCTGACAGCATTCGCTTAAAATTTTGCTATTGGAGCAGTTCTATTTTAGTAACATTCCTTTCAAGAACCTTATCCAAAACTTAAGAAACTTATGCTACCAACGAGAGAAAAATGCTCGCTAACGTGCGAAAACTAGTTTTCTGGGAAACAGCTGTTAAAAAAAACATCTCATCTTCCATCCGAATCAGCTAAAAAGTGAAAATTGATTTTTTGACACCTAAGCCCCCTTACTTAACACTCGACACTCTCACAATCGAATCAACCCTGGATTTATGGGTTTTCCCTTTCTTTGAACAAATATAAATGCACTTAATATAACGCAACTTCAATTTAGAATAAACTTCAATAGCTGACTTCAAAAGTAAGGAGAAGGATCGAGCTGGAGCGCTGCGTAGCGGTGGCGTACAAGCGACGTGGATTTAAAGGCGGTCGAATCTGAAGTGACTTGTGTATGGGCTGACTCCTTTTATGTAGAGTAGTGTGGTGTGTGTTTGAGTGTGTGGATCCTGCGCTCTCGCGTATGGGTGGCGTTGAGGTGGAGTGTGGTGATGTCAAGGTGAGTGTGCATGTTAGTGATGGGTGTAGGTGTTTTGTGGGGCAGGCGACTAAGGCTCATTTAGCCATCCCGGCCCCTCTAGGCGAATATTTTAACCTAGAATCCTCTGAAGCTGCTCGAGAGTGGCTACGACGCTGCTGAGGCCTGAGGCGCGGGGTGGACGCGGTCGTCGGGCTGCAGGTGACGGGTTGACGCCCCATTATATGGCAGCCGGACACGGGATGATGATGGGCCAATTGTTCGACGGGACCGTGCATCTCGGCTGACTGGAGGTCGTCGTACTGAGTCGCGGTGCGGCCGGCAGGTTGTTGACTGGTGTCGATCCGAGTGGTTCGGTGCAACATGGTCCGTTCCCACGACAGTAGGGTCTACGAAAACCGGAACGGACCCGGAATTTTATCCGGCCAAGGACTGTCAACTCGGCAGAATTTCTGCCGTTACAACAACAACAACAACAATGGCCGTGTGCRTGGACGACCAGCTGGTGTTGCTGAGGTGGCAATCTCTTAAAGATCACGCATTGTGGCAGCCGGTGGAGTCGACGACATAGAAGGCATCGAAGGCATTGTGGGGCTGCTCCTAGCGCTTGTGTTGACGGCAATGCTATCGTTTCACTCCGTGGCGCCGTTGGTGTGGTTGTTAGAGGCGCTGCGACTGGGGCAACCGCTTGTCGGGGCACATTGACAGCTGAACGAGTGGTTGGTGTCGGGGCTGCTGGCATGTCTGCATCCATATGCAGACGTATCCGCTGACAGTTTTCAAATAATACTTGACAACTCATTCTGGCCATCTGGGGTATTTATGCGCGAATTCGAGCACAAACGTGATAAGCCCCCTGTAGATATCACTAAAATGCCAAGGAATTCCGTGAATTAAAAAAACTAACTAACAATAATTCGCTGACTATTTATTATTGTTAGAGGTCTTAATACGAAACTTACTGATTTGTATGTAAACAGCATTTATTGTAACTTTAAAATCATTGCTTTCACAGAGACTTGGCTAAAGCCTCACATTTTTGATAATGAAATATTCAACAGCGAATTCGAAATCTATAGATATGACCGGCTGAACAGAAAAGGAGGTGSTGCCTTGTTTGCTGTTCATTCTTCAATTCCATCTGAAGAAGTCGATGTTCCGCATGCAGACTTCATAGAATTTAAATGCATTCGTATTTCCGCTAAAAGTGGCCATATCTACTTAACTTTATCTTATATACCGCCTCACTCGGATATATCTGCTTATATGCAGCATGCTTCATTCATAAATAATGGTTTTGGAGGATTTCAATTTACCGTGCGTATCACGGAAATCTATTGATAACTACACCATTCCTATTAGTACTCGCTTATGTTTTAACGAGTTCTTAGATAAAATGTCGGAGTTGGGTCTTAACCAAATTAATTTCATTTCGAACGAATTTTGTAAGTTCTTAGATCTAGTCTATGTTGATGTCAATGTTCTCGGTTGTCCGAATGATCCTTTGGTTCGACCAGAAGACTCGTATCATCCTGCTTAGGAAATTAACATCGAAACCATAGCCAACTTTGCTCATAATAATAYACAAGACCTGTGTTTTCGGTTCAACTTTGCGAAAGCTAATTTTAAGAAAATTAATTACGAACTTTCCAAAGTTACTTGGCCAGATTACAGTGGCAACATTGAATTTATTTCTTCCCACTTTAATGAAACTATTTTAAACTTGATTGAAAAATATGTTCCGAACTGTGTTGTTACTCATAAAATGAGTTGTAATTTATGGTTTTCGAAAGAATTATGTAAATTAAAAAAGAGAAAATCTCATGCTTTTAAACTTAAAAAAAACTGGTTTAGTTGCTGACTATTCAAAATATTCTAAATTGCGCCGACAATTTGCTAAACTTAACAAAATATGTTATAATAATTATATAAATAAAGTAAAAAATAATATTATACGTAATCCACAATTGTTCTATGGTTTCGTCAACTATAAATGCAGGATTTCTAAAATTTTCCGTCCGCTATGAAATATAAGTCTAGTATGTCCAGTGACAATCACACCATTTCTAATATGTTCGCTGAATTCTTTAGGTCTAATTACTCTCCAAAATCTCCAAAAAATGCTCCGCATCAGCACAAGTTATGTCCGATTTCTGTCATTAATGCACCTACCATATCCGAAGCAGACGTCTTATATCAGTTAAATATATAGAACAATCATACAATTATGGCCCAGATATGATTCCCTCGCGCTTTCTTAAGAAATGTGCCAAATATATATACCAACCTCTACCAAACTATTTAATTCATCTCTTATGCAAGGCTTATTTCCCTCCATATGGAAAAAGTCATTTATAATTCCTTTGCATAGGAGTGGATTTAAGTCATCTAGTGAAAACTATAGGGGAATAGCAAAGTTGTCTGTAATACCTAAACTTTTTGAAGCAATTATAACAGACGACATAACCTTCCGGATCTCTCCACTAATTTTTTGTTCTCAGTACGGTTTTCGTAAAGGGAAATCTACAATAACTAATTTGCTTGAATTTGTATCACATGTATCAACGAACTTTAATGAGAATAAGAATACTGATGTTATATACACAGATTGTAGTAAAGCTTTTGATAAAGTAAACCATTCAATTCTTATGAATAAACTTGATCTTCTTGGTTTTCAACCAATAATTCTAAAGTGGGTTGCTTCTTACCTTAGTAATAGGATTCAACAAGTCATATTTAACGATACTCTTTCCGAGATAATCAATGTTCCTCCAGGCGTTCCTCAACGTAGCCATTTTGGACCAATTCTGTTCTTGTTATTTGTTAATGACATATCATCTTGTTAAGTTTTCAAAAGCTTTATTGTATGCTGACGATGTAAAACTTTTTAAATCATTCAAATCGAATAGCGAAAGATGTCAGTTGCAAACAGACTTAAACAACCTAGTTTCTTGGTGTGTTAGAAATGACATGCCATTGAACCTTAAAAAATGTAAAACGATGTGCTTTTCACGTAGACCTGTAGACCCTACTTCATACGTAATACAAAACTTTAGGTTGGAGCAAGTATGCAGTTTTGTTGATTTGGGAGTAGCTATGGACTCCAAACTCAATTTTAATCTTCACACATCTTCCATGGTTTTAAAGCTAAATGTGCTCTTGGTTTTGTTAAACGTTGGTCTAAAGAATTTAGAGATCCGCTTACCACAAAAATTCTTTKTACATCTTTGGTGAGGCCTATATTAGAGTATGCTTCCGTGGTTTGGAACCCTTGTTATCAAGTTCATTCTGAGAAAATTGAGTCCGTTCAAAAACAATTTTTACTTTTTGCCTTAAATCATTTGCATTGGGATTCCAATTTAAATCCTTCCCCTTACACTAACCGTTTAATGCTTATAAATCTCCCTACACTCGCTAGTCGTAGGGAAATGCTTGGTATAATATTTCTTGTAAAACTCAGCAATGGGTCAGTCTGTAGCCCATCTCTCTTGTCTGATATTAATTTTAACATTCCGCTCTACCAGGCAGTTTAGACCTTTACTTTTAAAATTTTCTAGAACAAATTTCGAGTTAAACGAACGATTCCGCCATATATGCCACGATTTCAATTCTCATTCCAGCACATTTGATCTAACAGATTCACTCTTTACCATTAAAAAAATTATTTTATCTACTCTTAACAAGTAACATTGAAAAATTATAAACTTTAATCTAATTCTTAGTTTTGGCTGTTGAAATTTTTGTTTCTGTAGCTGAGCAGCTCTTAAAACTCCCTTGCCTTTTATGACTCGGCTAATTCCGCTCGTTCGCGGATTGCGCCCTTCGCGTCGGTTGGGCGGGAGGAGCGTAATCGTTGGGTATTATTATAATTATTATATTGATTTGTATGGACGAGTGTTATTTAAATAAAAATTTTATTGCACATACGGCTTATGAGCATAGCTGTCGTTAGGTTAATCGACTACTTATGTTGTTTCGGGTGTTAATTTAAATATATATATATGTATCTATATACATTTTATTTTATATTCGGTTTTCGTTTCGCGGTTATCGGCGATCGGTAAGAAGCACAGTTTGACGAGCGGTCTTGTTAGCTCTCCGGATAGCATACGGAGATCGACTACGTGAATATGACGGTCGGAGCCTGGGTAAAGCTTCTCTATGCGGCCCAGCCGCCATTCTGGAGGTGGCAGGCAATCGTCATGAATCAGGACACAAACTCCAACTTTAGGCGCATTTTCTGTACTTTCCCATCGGTACCTCTTGTGGAGGTTCTTTATATAGTCTTCTTTCCATCGGCTACTGATATTATGATGGGAAATTTTAATTCTTTCCCATCTATTTAGTAAGGATAGCGACTCCCCGCCTGGCTCAGGTGTGGCCGGGACGTGTGCTCCTTTTAGGAGAGGCCCTGGAGTTAGGTCTGTGAAGTCGGTGGGATCTTGCGACAGTGCTATGAGTGGCCGTGAGTTGAGAACGGCTTCAATTTTAGCTAATAATGTCGTGAATTCTTCATAATTATATTTATAGCTGCCGGCTAACTTCTTGAAATGAGATTTGAATCTCTTTACAGCTGATTCCCATAAACCACCCATATGAGGAGCGTTTGGAGGTATAAATTGCCAATTGAAACCTTGAGGGGCGTACTTTTGTACCACATCAGGAGGCACCTGTTTTAAGAAATCCAGAAACTGTTTTTCTGTGGCTCGTTGGGTTCCTATTAATGTTTTGCCATTATCGCTCATAATTTTGGATGGGAAGCCACGTCGAGCGACGACGCGAGAAAAGCCTTCGTCGTCAGATAGGTACACAGCTCAAGATGTATACTGCCTTTGTCGTGAAACATACAAAGGCACCTACATAGCCTTTTATGAAAGTGGGAGATCTTAGCATGGACGCCTGTATTTGAAAAGGCCCAGCAAAATCGACACCTGTGGTCGTGAAAGTCAGAGTGAAATTGTAGTGTTCAGGTGGAAGTGCTGCCATAATCTGTGTTCGCATTTTTTGCCTATGCATAGTGCAGATCTTGCACATGAACATGCATTTTTTGATCTGTGGCTTAAGATGGGGAATATAATACTCTTGGCGTATCATATGCTGCATGAGGCGCTGTTCGGCGTGCAACATTAATATATGTATGTAATTCCGGAATAATGTGGCAAAAGGAGACTTGTCAGGTATTATGATGGGGTGATGGTCGTTGTAAGTCGGGCTTGAATTAGCGAGTCGACCATTGGAACGAAGCAGACCTTTCGTGTCYAAAAATGGGTTCAGAACTAAGGGTGAGCTCTTCTTATCAATAGGCTCTGAGTAATGATATATCGCGACTGAAGTAGCTCGTTTTGGTTGATGCGATGAGTGCGACCTTTGTGTTTTGTAAGTCCTGGTACGTCAATGTATCGCAATGGGTGTAAGTTACTCCTTTAACTTTAAGTTTAACTTGCTCTATGAATTTGAGCATATATCGGCTACTCTGAGAGCTCGAGGGAACGATGAAAATCGTTCAAAGATTTCATTATCATCCACTATTGTTTGATAGGAGTCGATTTTTCGACTTTCAGGGGCRATTACGTTGCGCATTGACGTTTGTGGCCAAGAATCTGAGGACTCGGTTAACCATCGGGGGCAGTCCACCAGAGCGTGGTGGTTGCAAGAGCCAGGGGTTTGCACCCTCTTGTACCTAGATCAGTGGGATTGTCGGCACTGGCTACGTGTCTTTCTAACCAGGTTAGAACGATTTCGGAATCGGACCATAGATATAGTAATTTGCCTTTGGCCATGTTCATGTAGGTCTGCACTACGGAAACCAGCTTTGCTAGTAGCAGAGCGCCACAGAGTTCAAGTCGGGGTAGACGTATCGTTTTTAGAGGTGCTACTTTTGCTTTTGCCGTTTGTGGGTGGCTTGTGGTTGCGGTGTCGCTTTGTGTGCGCACGTAGATCGTAGCACAGAGGCATTGCAGAAGCCGTGTAGTTCCACTTTGTATTCGGGGGAATAGCTTACCCACCGTGGAAATTGCATCTGCGAGATGTCTTTCAGATTAGTAGCAAACTGGGACCACTTTTCTAAGCGAAAAGGTTTCACTTGTTCGTCATAATTGGCGCAAGCCATCCTGCGGGGTCAAAAAGTTTTGCCTTGGAGGATAAAATCTGTATCTTTGTTATGGCGGATAAGGCGGTTACGGACTCTGTCGTGTATGAGAACTGGTCCGATATCGCATTCCATTGGATGCCTAGTGTTTTTGTTGTACTTTCCTTTTCGAATATAAGGAAATTGGTATCCCATTTTGTTATCGTTTGGTATATTTTTTAAGATTCTTGGGTGATTAGCTGTGATCTTTTTTAGAGGAAACCCTGCGGTATTGAGGGCCTTTATCACTTGTGATAAGGACTCGTATGCTTGTGAGAGGCTGTGGCTCCCAGACAGGATATCGTCTAAATACGTTTGTGTTTTTAAAACTTGTGTTGTTAGAGGAAATTCTGACTTGTGTTGTCAGAGGAAATTCTGACTTTGTGTCTTCTGCCAGCTCGTGGAGTGTACGGATAGCTAGATGTTTTCAATTTGAAGTCGCGTAGTCGTCTTTTGGCAGATTTTCGGAAAATAATTAGTCGTACAACATACCGACCATTTCCTGATCTATTAGTTGTGGCTTTGTAAAACTCTTCACAATACTGATCGTCTGGCCTGTAATTGAAATGGGGAAGTTCTTTTAACTCCCAGAATTTCCTTACTTGTGAATTAAAGAATTCTATGGATATCTCTTCCACTTGAGTTGTCATGGTGGTAACTGGTTCTGTCACTAGTCCACTTAGTATCCAACCGAATATAATATTTTGAGCTAGACGGGTGTTTAAAATTTTTTTAACCCCTTCTAGTATAATTTGAGGTACAAGGTCGCTGCCTAATAGAAGATCTATTTGAGCGGGGGTGTTGCAGTTAGGATCTGCTAACTTTAGGTGTGTAACCATTTACCAATGCTTGCTATTTATATGATAGCTTGGAAGCATACTCGCAAGTTGCGGTAAAACTATAGCTTCTGCTTGAATGCGCTTATCCGCTTGGGAGGAAATTAGGGTAATGGGGCAGATTTTATTTGAGTTTTGTTCTACTCTTCCGCCCATTTCCGTAATTTCATAATTGGCTTGTTTTGTTGGTAGTTTTAGCCTCTTTTGCACCCTAGACGGTATGAATGATCGTTGTGATCCTTGGTCTATTAGGGCTCTGAATTTGAAATGTTGACCTGGTTGTTCGATGGAGATAACTGCTGTGGGTAGCAGTACGCTACTTTGATTCTCGCTGTGTAGCGTTTGAGTTTTTAATGCCTTGGAGAAGCATGGTGTCTCTTGGCAAATTTCGTGATTTTGTGTTTCGGGAGTTGCGATTGCAACTAAACCCGTGGCTCTTTTAGAGAAAGCGCTACTTTGGGGTGTGCTAGGAAAGTTATTGAAATGCAACATTGAATGATGCCTCTTGTGGCTATATACGCAATTGAATTTGCATTCGCAATTATTGAGATTATGTGAGTCGGACAACCAGTTTTTACAGAGTCTTTTTGCTCTGACAAAATTGTTTCTTTCATTGCTATTACGTTTTTTAAACTTTTCTCAAGCTTTGAGCTTGTGCCCTCCTTTACACAGTTCGCAGGACGTTTGTTTATATTGTTTGGATGTGAACGATTGGTTTTTAAAGATGCTTCTGTTTAAATTATGGTTGTTATTAGCTTGGGGTCTAATGAAACTTCGATTTAGGTCGTGTTGAACGTTTTTAGTTCTGATCGTTTTTTTATCTACCCTTTCCGCAATTCCATATTGCGTAGTTAAGAAATCTTTCATTTGTTGCCACGTTGGGCATTTTCTTCGTGATGAGAGCGATTGCTCCCACAGAAGCAAAGATTTTTCTGGTAATGCCGCGGAGCATATATTTACAAGTATGGGTTCCCAATTGTCTGTGGGAATATTCTGTGTTGCTAGAACCCACAAGCAATTTGAAACAGTGGATTAAAGTCTTCTAAACTCTTCACTGGGTTCTTTGTGAATTTTTGGTAAATTCATTAATATGGTGACTTATTTGTCGACTAATATTCTTTCGTTCTCGTAACGAGCTTTTAGAGCTTCCCAAGCATAATTGAATTTTTCGTCATTAAGAGCGAACTGTTTGACTATTGCTCCTGCTTGACCTTTTGTTTTGTATCGGAGGTGATACAATTTTTGCGCGTGTGATAATTTAGGATGGTTTATGTACGCAGCAGCAAACATGTCCCAGAAGGACGGCCATTGTTCATAACCTACGTGAAATATTTCTGTATCGTATGCTGGCACTTTAAGGTGATTGCCTGAATTTTGGATTTGAATTTGTAGCGCTACCCTCGGTTGAGGAGTAGGAGCAATTGCTTTAATTAGTCTCAGTTGATCGGAGATCATATCTCTCGTTTCTTCGTACTTGTTTAAGCAGTTTTCGCAAGCCGAGGATTTAAAATTTTCCTCTAGATCTGATTCCTCAGATTCTAGAATTGCGTCATACGCAGCTTGGAGACGTGTCCAGAAATTGCCTAGATTTTCTTTTTTGAATTCTTATACCTATTCAGAATTGTCTTGAATCGGTGAAGATGAAAATCGAGTGCAGTATCGAATTAAACTGTCACTCTCAGCAATAAACTTAGTATATGAAATATCTTTAATAAGTTTTTTTGCTTTGTAGCACCATGCTTTGAGCGTGTAGGTTCAGAAGGTGTACAGAAGGTCTTTCTCCAGAAATCATTTTTTGTACTTTCAGATATTGTATCGATTTAGATTCCTTCTCTGTTCATTGAGATAATAGGTAAAAATTGAAAATATGAGAAAGAAAAAACTTCTCTCAGTGTATTTCTCGTAACAATAAATACGTTTGGACGAATCTTTAAGATAAGCGGTTTGTATGTTTGTTGTATACACAACGTATCGAGTAATGAACCCGTATTTCGTTTTCCTTATTATAATCTTGTATTTTTGTTGTATACGCAATGTACGAACTAACGAACGAGTGTTTCGTTTTCCTTATTCCTAATAGGTGTGCTATCAGTTTCTTTTATTTTCTTTCTATTTTATTTATTGCTTCGTATTCCTAATAGTTGTGCTTTTAGTTTTTTCTTGTTTTTTTCCTTTTTTATTTATTGATTTGCACTCGTTAATTTATACTTGCGTATACGGGCGATAATAAGAAAAGAGAAAAGGGTTATTGACCTTTGTATGTGAATTTTTTTTTTTCGTTTGCAATTCTGCTTGCTTGTATATTAACAAGAACAAGGGGTATTGCTGAAAAAGTGCCGTTTAAATGCTAATATTGGCTTTGGCTACCAATTAATAATTTTTTGTTTGTTTTATTTTGTCCGTAGATAGTTGTAATTTAATTTTTTGTAATAGCATGTAATTTTTACCTTATTAAACGGTTGGATTTACCGCACCGAAATTTTTTTTCCGAAATTTTTAAATTTTAATTTAAAATTTAATTATCTACGCTATGTACGTTATATGTATGTATATACCGGCATAAGCAAATTGTACTTTCTACATGCTAATAAGAAAAAATAGAAAAGTGTAGGTAGGAGGACCTTCCCGTTACAATTAAGAACTCATTCTTGGAGAGACTTGCTTAGAGGTCTTTAGGAACCCATTTTTTAGAGTACCAAACGAAAAAAAAAGTTTTGTTTGAATCACCCTAATATACATATACACACCTGCTCAAAATAATAGTTACACAATACTTTTTCAAGTGAAGCTCATTAATAAAAATTTATATATAAATTTTTAAGAAAAACGCAAACGTACTTATATTTTTCAAACATTTAMAAGCTTATTTAAATAAACTTCATTTAAAAAAAAGCAAAACAATCAAATTTAGTTCCAAAAACATTTCATAGCTAAAATAAACTTGCTCAAAAAAATAGGTACACTTTTAATAAGGCAATTATTTTGGAAAAACAAATTATGATAAAACAGTTTTGTTGTATATTTAACATTACTCAGTTAATAGCCAGCATATCCTCCATTATTCTGGATTACTTTATTTATTCGTTAGGGCATACTACTGATTAAAGTCTGACAGGTTTCTTTAGGTACCTCATACCAAGTTTTTTGTTTGCACTCCCATAACTTTGTTAGAGAAAGATTGACTCGCCAAATTTTTTTTAGTTCTCCCCATAGGTTTTCTATTGGATTTAAGTCCGGGGATTCGCTTGGCCATATCCAAACGTTAACATTATTAACTTCAAAATATTTTTTAACCAGTTTGGAGGTATGTTTTGGGGCATTATCTTGCGGATATACCCAACGTAATGGTAAGTTTTCTTCAGCATAGGGTATCTTGACATTTTCAAGTATTTCCTTGTACTCCGACGCAGTCATTTTGTTAGTTGTTCGGTATATAGAACCTACACCATGACGTTCCCACTTCCATGCTTCACAGTTTTTTTTTTTTGTGAATCGAACGTGAAACTCCTTTCCTTTTGGACGACGCACATTTCTCTCACAATTGTTTCCAAACAAATTTACGATTCATCGCTCCATAAAATGTTTCTCGACTTTTATGTTCCCTCAGGTCCTGACCAATCTAAATGATTTTTCGCAAAATTTAACCTCATATCTAAATTTTTTGATCGCATTAATGGAACTTTCCTGGCCATATGTCCTGCTAGCTGCGATTTGTTTGGGCACTTACTACATTTAGAAATTCTGCTGCTATCATATTCGACGACTTGAATGGGTTCTTTTTACAAATTGTTACAATGTCGCGATCAAGAACTGTACTCGTTTTTTGTGGCCTTCCACGAGTCTGCCTACTAGATTTTCGCTCTAAAGCATTTTTAACAAAATTATGAGACCTTTCCATTAATTTCTCAATTTCCCCAAGCGGTTTTCATTACTTTATGGGRTTTGAAACCAGCCGGGCTTCTTCAGCAGTGTAATCCCATCTGATTACAAAATAATTTAATTTATCTGCAGCATTTTGAGTTTTAATAAAAGAAAACTTACCAATTCAGATAAAAAAACTTGAAAAACTGGATAAAAATAATTTTGCTGTCACAAAAAGCTAAGTTCACTTATGTGTAACTATTATATTGAGCAATTTTATTTTCTGAGAAATCACGCAAAACTGACAAACGCATTGATTCGGGGGATCACATGCTTCATTCTCTAAGAAAGGGCGATGCCATATTGTATTAATTAAACTTACAGCATAACTTGTTGCATACAGCCCATAAAAAGTTTTTTAAACTGTTGAGAGTACTACGTTTTACGGTGTAACTATTATTTTGAACAGGTGTGTATATATAATTTTGTTAATAATAATTATTAGTAAT
>NW_017537429.1:83930-85500 GCF_001853355.1 Bactrocera latifrons
AAAAAAAAAAATTAAATTTAAAATGTTTGTATAGAATTCTAAAAATATTTTAAATTCGCAATCAGAAAATGCAACTCTACATCAGTTGACGATTGGGGTAATTAGAGCAGTTCATTTTTACATATATAATTTATAGATACTGCTGAATGTGGCCAATAGGGATGTATGATCACATGTATGCGTACCCTTGAGGGTAAAAGTGGTTAGAATCTTCACGGGGCCTATGGCATGCACACCACTTTTGAGGATTTGAAAACCTACTGTTTTACTAGTTTTTTCACCACTTTTGGCTGGCAGGGTATATTGATATTTTATACAATGGACATATATCTAAGTAATAACCAAACTTTTAAAGTAACATACACACATATATGTATAAATTATAACGCTCAAATTCTACAAATATACACAAATTTCCATGTGTACTTAGAGTGCATACCTGCCCCTCACCAATTTTCTTTTTCCACGTCATTCGTACTGTAAAATAATATACATGCAGACGTACGGCATACAATTTGCTTATGGCGGTATATCCTAGATTTAAATGAAAACTATTTAAACTTTCGGGAATTAAACACATACACACRTATTTTTCTTTTTCAATTATTCGCACATACCTATGTATATTATAAAGACCAAATCAACAACTTTCCAGCAAATCCCTTGTTCTTGTTAAAGCACAAGCAAGCAGGATTGCAAACAAAAAAAATGTAAACACATTACGTATGCACATAATAGTGCATACTCTCTTTTCTAATTATCGCTCGTATACCAGTGATCTGCAGTGAATACTTGGCTTATGATTATACTCTCAAATTCATGAATCACCCCCATTGTTCACTCATACTTGCTCTCACAAAAAATATTATCTTCTCACAATTACATGGCTTGCTTGGGTCATAATGAGTGTGAATATGTCTCACAATCACTTATCGCTCACATTTGGCTTGGTTTGCTACTTCTGTATACAATTGTTTGGGCTAATCGTTGCTTACCATTAAATTAGTTGAAAGCCAACCACGGCTAACTCATTTTTCTTAAATATTCCAATACAACTACAATTTTTTTCTTTATGCGCTAACACCAACGCACATTTTCGGGTTATTTTTTGTTTACCTAATAGTGGGATTCTGTAACCAGTCTCTAGTCTCTATTTGAGCCATTTTGTGGTAAAATCTCAATTTGTGACTAGTTACTATAAACAGTCTCTAGCTTGAGTCTCACAATATTGCCTCAAATTTGAGACTTGGCAGTTAKCAAGTCACAAAACCAAAAAGAACTCGTGTCTGCCATTTTGAATATACTGAATAGAGATCTCCATAGATATTAATCGTCTGTCGTTTTTTTATATTTTGTAGGCAACTCAAACACGAAAAGGTTAAAAAGAAATAAATTTTACATAAATTTCGTTAATATTATGAAACAAAGTCAACATATATTTTTATTTTTTATTCTCTATTTGAGACATTTTGTGGTAAAATCGCAATTTGTGACTAGTTACTATTCACTAAACAGTCTCTAGCGTGAGTCTCACAATATTGCCTCAAATTTTAGACCTGGTAGTTAGCAA
>NW_017537429.1:87605-88887 GCF_001853355.1 Bactrocera latifrons
CTCGGTTTGTTTACACGGAATAACTCATTTATTTCGTAAACCCATACATACATACAATACACACTACAGACTAATATCATTATATTACTTACTGCTTATTAAGTTACAAAGTTATATTAAACAAAACTGCCAAGTTTTCAATTCCGTGTAAACAAACCGAGCGCAACAGAATAACTGAAATTATGAAATAAGCGTGCCAGTCAGGTGCCGTTGAATTGTTATTACAGTAAAAAACAGTAAAATAAAGTGTCATGCCTTCGGCAATAAGCTAAACGCAATGTCTTATGCCTTCGGCAACAAGTCACACAAAGTGTCTGCTTCCTTCGTTCGTAACACTTGAAACACTTCTTTGCCGAAGTCAATATGTATATGCAGACTTAAATTGATCGTCACAGGCGGTGGTGGTATGCCCTTGCACTGCATGCTTTGCGCTGGCGTTGAATCATCCACTTCTTTTATTGTAAGTACGCTTAAAGTCAGAGAAACAGCAGCGCATGCAGATCTCTGGTATACATTATTTGTGTAGCAATGTCATACGCACAAACGCATGGATATGTGTATTTACAGTTAGAGCAGCGCGCGCATATTATTTCACTGATAAATGATAATATCTTGATTTGAAATTGATTTGTACATACATATCTGCAGGAAAGGTGCGTATGAAAGTTGTAAATGATAAAAGGTGTGATTTATACATATATATTTTTATTGTAATATACTAAGTTTTTTAAGATATTATGATAATATATCATATATGTAGCAAATATGTATATGCATACATATGAAATTATTTTACATTATCAAAGATAAGAAATATTTAAAAAGTAGCTCATTTGCCCATTAATTACAAAAATTGCTTGGAGAATTGCCTAAATTAAAAATAGTGTTATCAAATTGCATGAATTCATACAAATTCGCAAAATCATATTCATATCAATTGATATGATGATATGCATGTAAAAGTATCAAAATATCAGCCAAAAGGCCAACATTCGTCTGTAAACGCAATGTATATTTCAGAGGATAATTTTCATTGAATTCTCAGCTCTCTTCACTCATATATGTTAAAGTTTTTCCTGCCGAACCAAAAGTGGTGAAATCCACTAATAGAAAATTCATGGCTCTTGACAGTTCACACGCTTGTCCGTAGTTGAACCTTCTCTATATTATACGTTCTCTGCAATTGTTTTCAAAACAACCAACAGCTATGGCGGCAAATGTGAATATAAATTTATTTATTAATAATTTTTTAGATTTATGTGAAAGTGGCCGCAGCAACTCC